>NW_003852436.1:2864349-2870710 GCF_000181295.1 Otolemur garnettii
TTATACAATTGCTTTATTAAGTGGCATGATTGCTTTACGTATAGTATCAAAACCTTACACAGACTTGGCCAACAACCTACTTTGTAATATGATATATTAAGGACATATGTCTTATTCGTTTAAGGATGAAACATCATTGGTTCTCAAACATTAGTATGGATCAGAAATACCTGGAAAACTTATTAAAACACAGTTTCAGGGAGAGTTTAGTACATCTAAAGTGAGGCTGGGGAATCTGTACTGCTAGAAGTTTCCCAGAGATCTGATATTACTGGTTTGGGGATTGCATACATTTTGCCAAAGCTAATATAAACAGAAATAGAAGTTTTCATCAAGTTGACAAAAATTCTGAGAAACCCTCCAAATTATAAGTAATTTGTTACAAAATTCACCAATATTCAAACTATAAGAAGCTCATTTTCTTTAATTTCTAGAGAAAATATTTTTGCTTATATTGTTAAATTGCTAGGTAATTAAAAAATTTAAAATTCAAAGTATGCTGACAGCTAAAGGATCTCCATATACTTAATTCCATTTTGGCAAAAATAATATTTAATGTGAAATGTAATAAAATGAAACATAATATAAAAGTTGCAATTGAAATTTTCTAACTATCCATACATGGGCATATATCTGCCATTGATAGATTTTGATACAACATTTACTGGATTATAAAAAGACCTGAAAACTTTGCCACCTAAGGTATTTCAAATAAAGTATCACAATATAAATCAGAGACCAAATTCCCCATTAGATAATAAGCAGTACCACGTAGACCTGATTATAGCTTTTGATTTAAAATATTACACTATTTCCTATTTTATTAAAAGCTAGTTTCTTGTCATTGTGAATGCCTAAATATTCCAACATATTCATACCATTTATCTAGGAACTCCAAATACATTCTTGATTCCTGATTTTAGGCTGTTCAAATCTTAAGTGCTTAATATTGTAGGAAAAAGAAAAGTAGAGATGAACAATGGCAAAAAAATACTTCAAAATGTTTGCATTTGTGTTTTACATTTCTTTTCAAATGTGTTTTTATTCCTCTAGGCCTTCACTTTTTTGTGTAAAATCTTGTAATGATTATATTTAAAAAAATTGGTTTCCTCAGTTATATAACTTAATATTACTTTGTATAACTTTTATTCTACTTGATTATAAGGAGAAATCCTTATATATGTGTTATATGTCTGATGTGTCTTATAAAAGGAGACTCAAATTTTTATTAAAGCCTCTGTATGGTTAAGAATTTTATATATTTTTATTGAATAAATTGAAATTTCTAATTGTTAAGTGCCATAATTTTAATACTTGACATTTTCCTATGGCACTGAAATTAATGACCCAAAATGAGCTAGCAAGACATGTTCAAGAAGTCAATCAAGATAACGAGGCAGGCATTGGCTATGCCACCTTGGCAATCGTATTTTGGTTCAGATAATCTCAAAATCACTCTCACATTCCCTACTCCAGGCTTCTTTAAGCCCATTGGTCTGTATGTCTGACCTCTTATGAAGATTTATAATCAGGAAATTACTGTTGTTGTTTTCTTGCTTTATATTATTACATTTCACATAAAATATTATGTTGTAAGTAACATGCATACTTACAATCAGGAGGCATCTTTTCCACAAATAGTTTGTAATATTCTTGTAGAAGTTCAAAATTTTCTTGATTAATACTTTCTTGCAAAGAAACATCTCCAAACCTACAAATACAAAAAGGAAAACTGTTGTAGGTTATAAAATAGCACCGAAAGCAACACTTTTTACTTTTCTACTTTAAATAGAGGGCAGTAGTTTTCTAAGGAAGGAGTTTGTCTCTCATCTTTTAAGCTCCCTTACACAATGGCAGTTTCAAACATTCCAATTTCCACTGGCTTTCATTCCACCATTCTCATCTGACACAACAAAATAACTTCACAATCATCAAATGTGAACTTAGATGCAAAACCACACATAAAACACCAGTGCCTGTGTGTGTGCATAACTGACATTCAGTTAATGTTAGTTTCCCCACCTTGGGCTGCACTTCCTCTGCAGGGCTGCATATATTCAAAATCCCTTTTTCTCTCTATTTTTTTTTAAACTGACCAATCTACCTCTTTACCCATGACATCTTGGAGAGGGGTCCAGAAGAGCAGGACTGGACACCAGGCTGCAGCAGTCTTGCACACACTGTCCTCTGCTGTAGGCACAAATAGAGTCCTACAATCTCTCTAGAACGTCCCAGAGAGTAGGTCCCTTCTGCTGACTTTTCTTTTCTGTTCATAACATGGGAGCCAACCATTCTGTACCAGCACTGTTTCACTCCTTCTTCAGGACACGCCATTCTACCTGCCTGTCACTGACTGTGTTCTTCCTGAGAATTTCTCAAGTTCATGCTTAAAGTCTTATCTCTCTATCAAAAGGTGTTATCTAAATAGCTTCCAATAGGTATCTGTATCTAAATCTGTATTTATAGACGTTAATTGAAAATTTCACTGTGAATTTTCCCAATCTACTTCAAATGCAACATAAGCAAAAATCAAAACCACCTCCTTCTTATATCCATTTCCAAGCCTGATCCAAATATTTCACCATTAACTAAGGCTCAAAATATAGGCACCATCTTGGATTTCCTCTTTTCCTCACCTTACCTACTATCCATTGATCTTTTCATATCTCTGGTATCCCTTCCTTTACTTTTTGTTTACCATTTTTATTATATATTAGGTACTTCATTATATCCAGTTTGTAATATCTTGAAGCTTCCCAAATACACCAGGGCTATGTCTCTAGTCTCCTTCCCTTCATATCTACCCTTACACCATCATCAGATCATGCATTCATTTATTCAACAAATATTTATTTAACATCGACTATGCAGCAGGCATTGCACTGCGCAATAAGTGAAATGTTAAAAAAATTAATCTAACACACATGTCATCATAACCACACACTGAATTTCATGCTTCTCTTCTCCCTGTAAGGACAAAGTCCAGTCTCTTCAGTTTACCATCTAACTTTTCTGCAAAGGCTTCCAAAGCCCCTTACAAGTTACATTCTTCTCCCTTACAAGCAGTACTTTAATGAGCATTGAACTTTTCACATGCTATACCCACTCTGACTACAATGTCTCACCTTCTTTGTTTGTTTGATTTGTTTCTACTTATGTTTTAAAGCCCCCACAGACTCATCTTTTGGTCATGAATCAAGTTCTGTTATGCAATATTCTTGTCCATACCACACCTTTGTTTATTGCATGAGTCAAACTATAATATATTATTTGTTGACGTATATTCCTTACTGGATTGTATGTTCTTTGAGGACAGGGATCATACCCCATGCTTCGTGTTACCTTCTATTCTCTCTGTGTCCCACAGCTTAGTGGAATAGTTTGTGCTATAAAGTCAATGTTCAATTGCTACACTCCGTTGAAGTTGAAGGACAGGCATATAGACCCAGGAGAATCTAAAGGAGTTTCCCTAGGACCCAACATAGGACCATAGGACCATAGGACCATAGGACCCTCTTCTAACTAGTTCAGGGATTATCATCAACTGGTATTTAAAAGATACTATCCTTGCAGGGACAATATTAGTGTTATAGACTGAATGTTTGTGTTGTCCTAAAATTTATATGTAGAAGCTATGTTTAGGATAGGGCCTGAAAGGGAGTAATTAATATTAAATGAGTTTATGAAGGTGGGTTCTGATCCTAAGGAATTACTGTCCTTACAATAAGTGGCACAAGAGGGGTTCCTTCTCATGCTGTCCCCATGCACAAAGAAGAGGTCACGTGGCGCACAGGAAGAATGCAATCCATCAGTCACCAGCAAGCCAGGAAAAGAGCCCTCACCAGAAACCAGATCAGCTGAAGCCTGGATGTTAGACTTCCCAGCCTGAACTGTGAGAAATAAATTTCTATTGTTTAAGCCACCCAGTCTACTGTACTCTGTTATAGCAGCCCAAGAAGGCTAATAGAATTAGTGTTTAAGAATAGTCACACACATTTTGATTTTGGATAAATATATAGTAAAAATATTTTACATAGATTTCACAGTATACCTACATGTGCCTGGTGAAACACAAAATTTGGAATCAGAAAAAGAAAGTTCAGAGAACAAAGAGGACATGATTTGCTTTAATCAATATTTGATTGATGTCATAGTGTTACTCAAATTTACCCTTCCTGCTTCTCTCAGAACTTTCCCTACTTTGTCATTGTGCCTCTTTTTCAAATCTTGTCTTATATAGCTTTGGGGTATGAAAAAAATGCATTTTCGATATTCAAGGGAAATGGGAACACAGGAACAGACACTTTTTAAATAAACTGATTGACAATTGAAACAGTCACAGTGACACGAATGATGTAAATGAATCCAATCTAGAAGTCTTGACAATACAATGCTATCTCTTCTTTGAAAAGTCTGCAAATGGAAGAGTCTGTATCTCTCTAACAATCACACTCACAGGTCTTAACTTATTAACTGAAATCCAAAACGTTCTGTACTCTAGTGCACCAAAGAAGAGACAATTTAAGAATGCTGGATCTGCCCCCCCACAAGTAGTATAATTTAGGGTTCAAGAATATCATTCACATCAAATCTAAATTTATTGTAAAATACTTATAGATAACTAGAATATCATCTGATCTTAGATGCTAAGTTCCAAAAGTGTTCAAATATCAAAGAAAACACATTGTACAAGAAGGTGAGTCAACTTATATTCTGATTTATACAAACTAAGAGACAAATAATTTCCACACTGTTTAATACTAAACACCTAATATAAAACTTTGCCTATTACACTGTAATTTGCAAATAAGTCATTTCCTGTATTTTCTGGGAAATATCTTTTAGGAAAGAGGGAAAGGAAGAAAAATAGTTTGAAAATAAGTTACTGGCATCTTGCCCATGATTGAAATTCTATAAGTACGGTGGTATTTTTAGTTTAATAAAATACATTATTAAAGACCTAAAATATACTCAACAAGGCATGGCAAGGATATGCTAGGCAATTTTAAACTGCTCCCTAAGAGGGAAGGAAACATTTAAGATTAATGATAGCTAAGAAGCATTTGAAATAAAAAACTCTCCAAAATTTTGTTTGTGGGGAAACTTCTCCAGGCAAGACTTTGGAGTAAGATGATAACTTTTTTCTCTGAAAGTCTGTTATGTGAACTTTAACTATTAACCATCTTTTTAGTAGTCTCTACAAGTGAACCATGTAAGAGGTAAAGTCCTCTGTCTGCTCAAAAAAGTGGTTTCTGACAGTAACTCATGGTATCACATGCAGTTATTTGTTGTTTGAGCATGTCATAAAAATTACCCAATAATAACTATTATAGTAAATAAAAGGGAAAAATAGATTGTGGTTTCTGGTAGATCCAGAAATTTTTGACATAATTAGCTATTTTAAATGTTGACATATACCCAAACATAAGAAACTCTAGATTGTATATACATATAATATTTGGAAACATGAAGAAAGTTAGTCTGTGAATACTTGGGGATCAGCCTCCATGTTTGTCACTTTTAAATTCCTTGAATATACATATTTACATTGCTGTATCCAATAAGTGGACACTGATAAAAAGGAAACTGTTACCTATAAATCTAAGTTCCCTATGCAGAAATGTGGGATTTTCTCAGCATTCCCAAAAAATCGAAAGAGAAAAACTAAAGTACAGGCTTATATATGAAGCTTACCTCTCAGCTAGAGTTTGCTGTTCATTGATGCCAACATTAAAAAGTACCGGATATACATAAAGCAGCTGTCCTTCTTTAATCTGAAGTGGCAGGGACTCAAACATTCCAGCTGGAAGCTTGACCTCTACCACGTAATGTTCACTGAAGAGAAAGGGGGACAAAGGGAAGAAGCGTTACTTATTTCATTTGTTTTATGTTACATTAGAGTCATTCATTGGAAAGAAACAATCAAAGAGCAGGGAATAGCATTGATTTAGATTTTTAGCAGCTATATATCTATTTTTTCTCATACATTCATTTCCCATTCAGTCATTTCATTAATTACTTGACCTAAAATATTATAAGAACTCATTTACATATTTTATTTCTCTGTCTTACTCTGAGCTCCTTTATGAAAGGAAGAATGCTTAGTGTATGGCCAGGGATATGTGCTCAGACAGCTTCAATTGTTTTCTCTTGTCTAAGTATTTTTAAAATTCAATCAGTCCCAAGAATAAGAAAAGTAATTTAATGATGGACGTTTCAATACAGTGAAGCAAACCAAATCATCTGGAACATTTTTTTGGCATGGCCTGATTGTTATTATTATTGATGAATCCTCCTGTTTATGATAGCCTGATGGAAAAATAATGGTTTAACAATTTAAGGTGTAATTTTGGAGGGGGTA
>NW_003852436.1:2870804-2876146 GCF_000181295.1 Otolemur garnettii
AATTGAGTATAGAAATGTACAGAGTTTTGTCTGGAAGTTAGAAAATCCATGTGTTCCCAAAACTATACAGATCGATGAGATTGATACATATTCTGGGAAAAGAAACATGGTGTAGATCTCCTAATACAGGATCACTGTTAAACAGTGATAAACACTATGGGTCACCGACGCTGGGATTTCTTTCTTCCTAACTGACCTAGAGAACTAGGAAATACCATGAAAGCAGCAATCAGGATGTTAGCACTATCTTCACATGGATGGACCTATTATTTTTCTTTTTTTTTTTTTTTACTTTTTTTAAAATTAAATGATAGCTGGGTATATTAATGCAATCATGGAGTACAGTGTGGTGTTTTCATATACAATTTGAAATATTTTTATCAAACTGGGTAACATAGCCTTTATGTCATTTTCTTAGTTATTGTGTTAAGATGTTTATATTGCACTTTTAGAAAGATGCACTTGCACCCTTGTAAGATAAACCATGTGTTTAATTGTTCTCCACGCCTTTTAAAATAGCTGCCTAACAGAGGGCTGATGTTTATGTCAAGCCTTTCAGGAACAGGAGAAGCATCAAATCGTCAGTTCACGTTTAAAAGTTGCTCTGAAGGTGAAATGCTTTATATAATGCCCTTGTGATATATCATTTATCAGCATTATTAAAATTTAGTCAACATAAACTCATGCATTTTAAGTATTCAATTCAGAGTTCTGGAAAATTTACAGAATTGTACAGTCCTAACCATAATCCAGTTTTAGAACCTTTTGATCACCTTAACAAGATCTCCCTTGCATGTTTGCAGTTAATTCCACTCCACAGCAGCCTCTGAAGCCACTCACCTATTTCCTGTCTCTACAGATTGTATTTTTCTGTATATTTCCTATGAATGCTTCATACAACATGTAGTCTTTTCTGCCTGTCTTTTGTCACTTAGCATGATGCTTTTGAGGTCAGCCATGGTGTAGCATGCATCCATAGTTAGTTCCTTTTTATTGCTGTAAAGCATTCTTTCATAGATATACCACATTTTATCTGTGCATTTATTAGTTGGTAGACACTTCAATTATTTTATGATTTGGGCTACTATGAATAATGCTGCTATTAACATTCATGCATTAGTTTTTCTACGGAGATATTCTTTATTTTCTCTTAGACATATACCTAAGAGTCTACACGGCAATTTTATATTTAACTTTAAAAAACCATCAACTCATTTTCAAAGTGACATTCCCACTAGCAATGTACAAGGGGCCAGGTGTTCTCACCAACACTTGTTATTATCTGACTTTTTGATGATGATGACTCTAGAGAGAGTAAATTAATATCTAATGGTGGTCTTAATTCTATTCTCTTAATGATTAATGAAATTGAGTATGTTTTCTTGGGCTTATGAACCAATCACATATCTTATTTAGTTAAGTAAAGCTTTTTGCACATTTTAAAATTTGTTTTACTTTTTTTTGTATCATTTTTATTGACTTGTAAGTCCTTTTCCATATATATGTATTTTCTTCTCATCTGTGGTTTGTCTTTTCATTTACTTAATGCTACCTTTTGATGTTTAAAAGTTTATAATTTGATGAAGTCTTACTTTTTATTTTTTTTTTTTTATACATCTTGATTTTTATGTCATCCCTAAGAACTAATTACCTAATCCAAACTTATAAATACTTTTTCCTAAGTTTTCTTCTAGAAGTTTTGGAGTTTTAAATCTTGCATTTAGGCCTATGATCTCCTATGAGTTAATTTGTGTATATGATGCAAAGAGGTATCTAAGTCCTTACTCCATACAGATAACTAATTATGCAGCATCATTTTTTTGAAGACTCACCATTCTCCACTGAATTGCCTTAGTGCCTTTGTCAAAAATCAAGTGACTCTGAAGGTAATCATTTATTTCTGGAGACTAAATTCTGTTCCATTGATTTATGCATATGCTTATGCCAGTATTATATTGCCTTGATTTTTGTAGTTTAATAATAAGTTTTGAAACCAAAAAGTATTATAAAATCCTCCCTGTTTGTCATTCTTTTACAAAATTGTTCTGGGTATTCTGGGTCATTTGAATTTATATATAAATTTTAGTTTTAGCTTGCCAAAAAAAAAAAAATAGGACTGCTAATATTTAGATAGTGATTACATTAATTTTAATTGATTTTATGGATCAGTTTATGGAGAATTATTCTCTAAACAATATTGAGTCTTCTAGTCCATGAACACAGACTGTCTTTCTATGGATTGTATCTTTTCAGTTTCTCTCAGCAATATTTTCTGTATAATTCTTAGACTAACTTTGTTAAATTTATTTCAATTCATTCCTTTTGATGCTACTATAAATGGAATCATTATTGAAATTATCACTATTTCTAACAACTTTCAAGAGTATGCTTTTTTCTCCTCTCTGGTCCAAGGCATGCCGCCCCCTCCTTAGTGAAGCTGCTGGGGTTCTTAGCTGGCCTCATGCAAGGAAAACTGTGTTGACAGAGGGGCTGATGGCAGTAGCCCTCAGCAAAATGCTACTGTTGCCCAAAACTCACTAGTTTTTTCATGAATAAGTACTTATAAATTTTTTGCATGCATTTGATTTATTGCCTTAGTCCTAAGATGGTTGTTTTAGACGATTATTTCCAGTTGTAATATTGCTTTTAGGGAGAGGATTTGCTAAGCTGCTGCTCATTTTGTGAAGCATCCCATCCCCATCTGTATGACAAATTTTAAATTTAGATATGGCTTAAAGAACTGCCTCAAAAAAATTATCCTATGCTTTGTCTATACCAAATGGCCTGGTAAGCTTCCCTTATAAATTTTGATACAATTATCAGTTTCTCATTTTTGGAATGGAGTTGTATTATTTTCCAGGTGTGTGTATGGACAGTTTCATTGCTTTTTCCCTCCAACTAATGGTAAATTAAGTATTAATTTATAGAAAAAAATATTTTATGAGGATATGGTTTTTCTTTGTGTGTAAGAAACAGTCACTATTCATTCCAGCATGTGGCTCTGGGAATCCTTCACACAACATTTAAAATAAATATATGTTTACTATAAACAGGAAAATAAGTTTTCTTTCAACTTTTTATACATTTTCTCTTTTCTATTTCTCTCTGGTATGAAAAGTACTTTCCCTTTGAATATTCATGTGCTTTCATGAGACTGTTCCAACTTTAAATATTTTCATGTAGCTTTTAAAAGTATTAATATTGACTTAATACCAGGATGGTTAAAATTTGGAGGCCTTCTGATTGAAAGAACTTACTATAGGATACAATTTTTCTGTTGGAAATCTATTCTACACACCATCATTTTTCTTAATTATTTCTGATATTTTGACCATTCATACACTGACCTTCGAAGCTATTTATTTAAAACTCTTCTCGGAAATCTCAGCCTGAGAGTGAATTGTCAAAAATAATTAAGAAAAATGGTGGTACATTCCCCTGATATAGGAATATATCTTTTCTAAAATGTTGCTGCTTTTAACTGAATTTAATTTAAAGTCATCACAAGAATTATGACACTATTAACTGAACAATTCCCGAAAAAGTAAAAACATCTAGAACTTCAGATTAGATAGTAATAAAGAGAAAAATGTCGTTCTCATGCAAGCTATTATTCTGAATTTCTCAGTTTACGAGAGAGCATTACTTACCTCTCTACAATTTACAAACATTTATGAGACTTCTAGGAGACGTTTAAGATTCTTCTTAAAGACGTATATTTATTTCTTACCCCAAATAAAAAGAGAATAAAATAAAAATTTCCAAAGCAAGCATGAATTATCCAGGGTTCCTTTCACCAAAGTGTATACGATATGTCTAACAAAGTTTGGTCTTTAGGAAATGGACACCACTTACCGTCTTCCAGTTATAATGGGCAAGATATCATTAGATTTGGCTTCAATTATTTTAAATGCTACTTTCTTCAAATCAGAAATGCCAACAGCCATGTCCTCTAGCATTCCAATTTCATCACCTAAACAATGGGAAAAGTGCCTAGTTACAAACATACTATTTGAAGAAAATGTCACTAGCTATACTACACCTCCCTGCTGAAATGAGTGCTAGCATTGGAGTGAATGAGTTTCTGAAGGCAGTGACTCCATTCTAAATGCTTTCCCTAAGAGGTTGAAGGTTGTCATCAGTGAAATGAGAACCATTTCAATGAATTTTATAAGTCAATGTTCCCTTTGAGGGAAGTAAGAATGTACACATTTGTTGAGAGGCTGGAGAGAGATTATAACACCTTTATGAAACAGAGTATTGTACAGATTTCTTTCCATTGGCAGGACTAATTTCTAGAAATAACAGAGATGGCTGAATTGATGATCACTGGTACTGGCTCATGTTAGTTTTGCTATCTCCATATATTGACAAATAAAAAAGAATAAAAGGGGAGGCGCCTGTGGCTCAGGAGTAGGGCGTCGGTCCCATATACTAGAGGTGACGGGTTCAAACCCAACCCCAGCCAAAAAAAAAAAAAAGAGGAAGAAGATAATTAAGATTCTAGAGTAACACTCTCCAACAGAAATATAATATGAGCCACATACGTAATTTAGATTTCCTAGTAGTCTTTTAAAAGAGTAAACTAAAAAAGGTAAAATTAACTTTAATAACATACTTTATTTAACTTAATATATCCAAAATACCATTTCAACTGTAAATCAATATAAAAATAATAGTTTTTAATATAAACATTTTTAATAGTCTGTTGAATCTGATGTAAATATCTAGTACATATCTATTTGAACCAGACACATTTCACATACTCAATAGTCACGTGAGGCTACTGTATTAAATAGTGCAGCTCTAAATATTAGAGGGTTGAGATTTAAAACCCCGTCACTGAAACTATGTTGGCAAAGAGCCGTTAATGTTAAAAAAGCCAGATGGCTGCTCAAGAATCCACTCTGAGTAATTCCATTTTTAAAACATAACAGAAGCAAAAGTAAGTTGTAAGGTGAATAAAAGCAAAAAAGCCAAAATTACATTATTTTTGTAACAATTGGTGAAACAAAGGTTTGTTTCTCATTTTTATGTTTACCTGAAAGAAAAAGAATAAGGTTAAATATCCTTACAAATAGTAACACAGGGCAGGGCTTGTGGCTCAGTGAGTAGGGCACTGGCCCCATATACCGAGAGTGGTGGGTTCCAACCTGGCCCCGGCCAAACTGCAACAAAAAAATAGCTGAGCATTGTGGTGGGTGTCTGTGGTCCCACCTACTTAAGAGGCTGAGGTAAGAGAATCACTTAATCCCAAGAGTTGGAGGTTACTATAAGCTGTGATGCCATGCCACTTTACCAGGGGTGACAAAGTGAGACTCTGTCTCAAAAAAAAAAAAAAA
>NW_003852436.1:2876166-2887137 GCF_000181295.1 Otolemur garnettii
AAAAACCCACAAAAAACAAAAAACAAATAGGAACACAGTTTAGACATGTACTAAAGCACTACTCACTGTATGTACTCAGCAGTCCTTCATACTGCACTATCAGCCCCACAGTGTGAAGCTGCTGCAGGAAGCCAGGGTCATGCAAACTTGTCTGTAACTTGATGATAAAACCACAAACCAATCCAGCAAGCTAAAAAAAAGGGGAAAGAAAGCATTGAAGAGATGTACTGTGGCCAGTAAGTTTATTACTTTAATTTTTTAAATATTTTAAGACTTTGGGGGCATCACAGATTATATTCTCAAGTATATGCAACACAACTACAACCATTTATACACACACACACAAACAAGTTGACAGTCTTTGATCCAGCATCACAGCATAGAAAACCCTTGAGGAAGGCAATATTGCAAAGGGGAAAGAACTTTCGACAGGTCTTCAAATCTTAGGTCTACCATTTCTAACAGTAAAACCATCAAAAGTTACTTAGCTCTTACAAATCTTATAATTTTCCACATGTGGAATAGAGACAACAGAGCTCATTTCACAGGATCATTAAAGGTCACAATGAAAAAACCAGTATGTATAAGGCAGAGATGATGCCTGACACCTGCTTAGCTCCAGTTGCCACTGGACCACCTATTAAGTGGTAGAAGAAAGGGACCTTAGGGCTAAAATATTCCCTGTGTGAAGAAGGTTAAAAAAGAGCAGGCTTCTGTCTGTTTCCCTCCCTGTGCTCTGTCTATAAAACTCAACCAGGGGTGGAGGCAGTGGGAAGAAGGCAGGCACTGGCACAGCCACGTGAGGAAGGCTGGCTGTCCTGGCATTGTGAGTAGCGTTGAGTGTAGGCAAAGGCCATTCAAGCCTTAGGTCCCTGAAAACTTATATGATAAACTAAATAAGAGATTGTGTGAACCCTTGTCCCAGGATTCATGGGCGAGCTTATAAGTACTTGTTTGTAAACAGATCCCCTTTGTCAAGTCCTAGCTCATCTCCTGCAGTGCAAGGCAGCAGTTCCTCCCCTCACGCTGCATGTAGACCCCAGGGCATAATACAGGGGTGGGTAACTCTTTTCTTCACATATGCCACGTCCTGTGAAGCACAATGTACATTTCAGAGACTTGGCCATCTCTTTTCAAAAATAAGTACTTAAGATCCCATAAAGAATTTTCATGTGCTAGTCAGTTGATTTTTGTTATGAATAAGAAAAAAGGAAGTATCAAGACTTCAAAAGAAGCATCTTTGGCCGGGTGCAGTGGCTCTTGCCTGTAATCCTAGCACACTGGGAGACTAAAGTGGGTAGATTGCCTGGAAACAGGAGTTTAAGACCAGCCTGAGCAAGAGCGGGATCCCATCTCTACTTGAAAAATAGAAAAATTAGCCAGGCATTGTGGCAGGTGCCTGTAGTCCCAGCGACTTGGGAAGCTGAGGCAAGAGGATCACTTGAGCCCAAGAATTTGAGGTTGTTGTGAACTATGCTGCCACAGCTCTCTAGCCTGAGGCAGCAGAGTGAGACTCTTCTTTAAAAGAAAAACAAAAAAAGAAAAAGAGGGGGATATTTTTAAAAATTAAACTGCCTACAGAAGCTGTGTACTCTCATCTAGGGTAGAATGCTAACAGTTCAGTGCTGGTCTGTACTAACAAAAACAGGCACCTACTGCTTGACTGAAGACGATGTCTCTCCTCAGCGTCAACATCAAACACTGGGGCAGGCTGTATGCGAGTTCCTGGAGGAGCACGAATGTCAGGGACTGCTTGGCTCTGCTCACCACTTCTCCCATGCAGTCCTTCAGAGTGACAATGAGTGGATACAGCTGCTCGTACCAGTCCTCTGGGGGGAGAAGGTGTAAAAACAGTGGCATAAACGAAGAAAAGTCTTGAATATAGACCCAACTATTTTATTTTTTCAGTGAAGTTATGCATACTCTTAAGGGTTCTCAAAAATTAGATTTGAAGCCACCCATCATATAACACCCCTGGAGACACTTCACATGTTCACAGTAGACATCCTCTCTCTGGTAATCTGTGGACTGCCTGTATCCTAGTGAGTGGCTCCACCAAACTCTTCTCATATGAGAAACTGGAGTTTGGGCTTCTCCTTCTATAGGTTTTACATCCACTTGGTCATTAAACTAGTTCTACTATTGTAATAAATCCATGAATCATTCACCTTCCCCTGTGCCAGTTCCCAGCATCTTTTATGGCTCTTGCCTTGGATCATTTTCTGGCCTGTTCCCTTTCTCTGGGTATACTCTACTGAAAAACCTTCTCAGTAGCATTGCCAAAGGGAACTTTCTAATCAGTTTGACTCCAATTCCATCACTCACTTCCCCCTTGTGTAAATATTTTAATAAGACCATTAAAGCATTCAGAATAAAGGCCAAACTCAAGAAAGATTCTCCATTATCTAACTTCTACCTATTTGGCTAACCTCATTTTTTTAGAACTTCATTTGTTGTCTAGAGTCCCAGTAAATTGTCCAACATGTACATTCGTGAACTCTCATCTCAGTGTCCTCATAAATCCTAACTCCTCTCCTAGAACCCTCTTTCTCTGCTTATCTTCCTAATAGTCACGTTATTCTTCTGCAAACTCAAATTAGGATTTCTCTTTCTTGGGAAATCTTCATTGATTTCGCCCCTACTCTCCTTCCCTATTCCCTGAAGTCTGGGTTGAGTTGACTTCCTTTTGTGCCCTTACCTCCTTGTTCTTACTGCAGAAGACCTGCTCAGATTCTCCTTTCCTCTGCAGAAAATGGTGCTTAACTAAAAGAAAGTCTTATTTTTTAATCACAGAATCCCTAGACCATAGTATAGTTCTTAACATACAGTAGATAAGCTTTAATTGAATCAGCAAAATTATAATAGTTACAAAAAATATTTTTAAAGATATAGACAAGTATAAGAAAGTCAAGTTTTGTTTTGTTTTTTTACAGTATCTGGGATTTAAATAGCTTTTCTCCAAACCAAGATGCAAAAGTGAAACCATCTGTGCTAGTTATATGTCTAGATTTCTAGCATGAATCAATTATATAATTATGACATTGGTATGATGCGGAAGCACTTTATATTCTTTTTCCATTTATTTGGAGATAAACACCCTGGAAAATGTCAATATTATAAATTTTGGACTGTGTGACATTCCATTAATATAGAAGTAAATTAACACAGGATGGCAAATATGATTTAATATGAATGAGTGCACACTGAAAAATTAATTATGAAGCAGGATCTGAGATGATATGATCTTCCTAGCATGAGGTGTTAGCATCATCATGAATGATGTAAATGGTCAATAACCAGTTAAGACCTTGGAAGAGTAATAGGGAACAATAAAAAGAATCCTAATCACTATTATATCATGTATATTGCCACTTACTTATTTTCTTACTTATTTTATGTTGTGGTTCAATAGTGGTGAAATAAGCCAAAAGGGTTGAAAGGATAATTAATGATCCAGCTTCACAAAAAGATACAGTCTTATTAATAGTCTATGTAAATGCCCTCTATTGTAAAATATACTAGTAACATTAGGTTATTATTTTGAAAATATTGTGTACTTAAGTGTTATTATAGAAATAAAATACAATAAAATATTTGGAGAAAATATAATTCAATGTAGGCTTATTCATCTGTAATCATTTAAGAAAGAATACACTCATAGGTAGCCTAGGATGAAATATGAACGATAGTTCTATTTAAATAAGCATTGGTTAACTATCAATTCCTATGTCCGTGGTATATGTAGAAGGGAAAACAGAGGAACACTGGACTAATTTTTGCAATAAAAGATACATCAATAGGTACCAAGAACACATATCCTATATGTTTCATAATTTGTAATCCTTTATCTCCCATTCGCTTATTTAACTGTTGTTCTCAATATGAATGAATAAATTAATATGCACACAGAAAGAAAGAGAGAGATAGAAAAACACTAGGACAAAAAATAATCAGTAAATTGACCCAGATGTAGATCTTGAAAGGTAAGAAACTGAAAACTGTGTTTCACTTTAGCTCTGTGGAGATCGATTCTACTGAAGAATTCCCGAACGTAAAATAAAGCTTGTGTGCAGTAGGTGGCGCTGCCTTATCAGGCTGAGTAGAGCCACCTAGTCACTGATTGATTGCATTCAAGCAACTGATTTTCACTTTTTGTACACATTTGTAGAGCTCCCAAAGAGCATCCCGCATCAAGTGGTCAATACTTGAATGCAATATGCTCTAGCTAGTTAGAAAATAAAAATTCAACGTAGGTCTCCACATTCTTTTCTTGAATAGATGATATTAAATGACAATTCAAATTAAATAAAGGTATTGGTATTCCTTGAAG
The DNA here is from genome assembly GCF_000181295.1 of Otolemur garnettii. Lineage (NCBI taxonomy): Eukaryota > Metazoa > Chordata > Mammalia > Primates > Galagidae > Otolemur > Otolemur garnettii. The sequence continues at coordinate 2,880,497 of NW_003852436.1, forward strand.
GTCTTCGAAAGAGGAAACTTTACACATTGTTCTTATTAGTAAAAGAATAATTTCATTATTCATTTCTAAATCTATCCTCATACTTATTTAGCCAGTTGATTCTTAATTAAATCATAAATTACAATTTGATAACCCCAAACCAAATCAAAGAGTCTGGTGGCCATCCCTTCAAGAACAGAAATGAAAACCTGGGAAAAAGGTATATACTGGCATTCTAAATCTAGCAATATTATTAGACACTTCTAATATAACAAAATTCTCATGTCACCATTATATGTAAATTTATGGCAGAAATTTAAGGAAAATAACTATATAGGAACATGTTAATTATGCATGAGAAAATTAAAATTTTGTGAACAAGGTGAAATGTCTTAAAAATCACAGGAATTCATAGTAAGTCTTCTTTGAAGAAGCATAAGCGTGGAAGCTAAAAATATTTTTTTTAAGAGGAGAAACAATTACTTAAAATTCAGCAGCTAAAGGAAAATTGAACTGGCAAATGCAAACCGCAGTGAGGACAGGTTTCTTCTCTGTTATTATTCAGTCAGTGTAAATCTCAGGCTCTGAGATAAACACAGTGGGCTGCGACAGGCCAAAGCCAGGCTAAAGTCAGTTCATAAATGGCCTTTTTGCTCCAGTGAACATCCCAAATCATTCTCACAAAAAGTACAGCAAACACTTTAGTTTTCTCTTTTAAAAAATGTTTTACAGCAAAGCAAAAAAGCTTTATCTCCTGATAGCTTTGGGACTGCTGTTGCTTGCCCTCACCTTTGGGTCTGTCCGTACTTCACTATTTGTCCTCCTGAAAAAGTTATTTACTGGGGAGGATGAAAAAGGTGTGCATTTTTTATTATCTAGTTGGAGTAATAAATCCGAAAGGCACACACTCAAATTTCTGAGTTTAGTATCTTCAAGTGTCAACTGACATATGAACATTTTTACACAAACACACACAGAGACACACACAAACTTATGATGCACCCGGGAAGCTCAAGAGCTAAGGGTGCACCACAGTACAGTTACTGCCCCAACAATCTCACAAGAGCTAATTGGCCTGGCAGGCATGGACATGTACATGTGACTTTATCTCCTGGGCTTCTCTCAGTCAATGACAGAAGAAAATATGAAGAGAATGTTTTAGTGTCTCTATAAAAAACTTGCCGAGACTCCTTAACCCTGAGACCCACAAGCAGAGTCTTTCTTCAGGAAAACATAAAATGCATGTGGCTTAGCTGAGCTTTTCCTGAGCTTTGTGAAGCGTGCTGGAAGCCATCCAAGCAGAGCCTCTGTTTCCAGCCCTTTCCTTGCTTCTCTAACAAATTCGAGTGAAGCTCCCGGAAGGATTCAGAGAGCAGCGCTGGGCGCCCCCCTCACCTCCTCCACATGCCATCTATTTCCTGTACAGGATGTTCACGTCCCCTGAGCTCAGTGGTTCTTACGTTACTCAGGAGGGAAATAAAAGAGCCAGATATCAACCAACTGCAGCAGCCTGTCATGCTTGCTTTCCAATCTATGCGCCATTTCCTTCTCAGGTGCTTAGTCTTCTTCCCTCATTTAAATATGTAACTTCACAAAAGTTAATTGTAGCCATTGTTATTTTTGTTCTCACAACCTTTCAGACATAGAAAAAAGAAGAGCTGAAAGATCTCCGTATATGCAAAGATAAGGGAATAATTGGAAAAGGATTCACCTAGGGAAAGAAAATGATCAACTGTGAAGCCAAGCAATTCAAAAGGCCTTTAAGGAAGGTAATACAAGTCCCAAGGTTGTAAGGAAAACACAATCCAACCCCCAGCCAGTAGGTGTTCTATACTGTTCCTAAACCCCGAGTAGCACAGAAACAGCGATGGGTTGATGGGTGGGCCTGGTGGTGTGGGACATCAACATTCTGCTCAGAGAAATCTTGTGGACTTTGAAGGGCCTGTAATCTACATGAACCCAGAAATAGTGATCTGCGTGCACCTTTTGAGTGAAGTCCTTGTCTTTTGGGTATAATCTACCCAAATCTTAAGTATGAGCATCCTAACTTGGAGGGATCAATTAACAATGAGGCTTCCCCTGCAGATACTTTATAGGTAAACTCCTTTGTATTAAACGTGTGGCCAACTTGGTCATAGACCCTCAGTACTCACCCACAGGAGGCCTCTAAGTATCTGGTCATATCCCAGAGATATGGGACAAATAAACTAAGCTAATTCCAGAGGACAGATGAGTAATCAGGGAAAGAGAAGCACTGTCGAGGCTCAGCTGCCTCAGTGTTCTCCCTGCACTCAGAGTGTCCCTTCTCTATTGTTTGGATACTTTGCTTGTCTCTGGTCCAGGAATTGAAAAATCAACTTGCATTTACCTTATTTTAACAAACGCTAATTGTCTTCTTTGTATAACCGCCCCCCCCTTCACTGATACCATGAGAAAGATACTCATTAGTTAGACAAATAGAATGTCTTCTATGGAGGTTCTGTGGGTAATGCTGATATTTAAACCTCACGGCTCCTACTCTCAAAGACTTAAAATATAGAAGGGAAGGTGAGAGGTGTAAAGGAATACCTACAGTATAAGGCGGTCTGATTGGTGCTGTAACAGCTGGGATGGTGACAAAGCAAGTTAAGAAGAATTAGAGTCTGGAGGCAAGAGAGCTCATCTCTGGTGAGAAGACAGTATACACTCATGGTGAAAGCACATGTAGTGAGAATGAGATGGAATCTGTCAGGCAGACTAGGGCAGACATGACACAGCTGGTCTGGTCAGTTTAGGTCCTGCCCGACCTTCACTCCCTGTCTCCCATTCTTACTGTTTTGTGAATTTAACTCCCACCCTAAAGAGTCCTATCTTGAGTAGTTTAGATGGATTGATTTAGATAATCTTTTATTTATTTTTTCATTTTTTATTAAATCATAAACACATAGATCATGTATACATTAATGCATTAATGGGGTACAATGTGCTGATTTCATATAGAATTAGGAATGCTTACATCACTCTGGTTAATATATATCTCCTCTCGTTTACTTAGTTATTGTGTTAAGACATTTATACTCTATACTAATAGATCCAACATGTACCCTTGCATTATGCACCATAGGTGTGATCCCACCATTCACCCTCCCTCGATCTGACCTTCTCCCCATCCCCCCCAATACCATGCTTATGGCTAGGAAGAATCAACGTTGTTAAAATGTCCGTTTTACCCAAAGCAATTTACAAATTTAATGCAATTCTTATCAAAGGACCAGTCTCATATTTTAAAGATCTGGAAAAAATAGTACTTTGTTTTATATGAAATCAGAAAAAACCTCAAATAGCCAAGACATTACTCAGAAATAAAAACAAATCAGAAGGAATCACGATATCAGACTTCAAACTATACTATAAATCTGTAAGCTTCTGCACAGCAAGAACACAGTAAGTAAAGCAAGCAGACAGCCCTCAGAATGGGAGAGGATATTTGCATGTTATTTTATGCTTCTGACAAAGGTTTGATAACCAGAAACCACAGAAAACTCAAACTTAATAACAAGTTTAATCCCATTTCATTATGGGCAAGGGACTTGAAGAGAAGCTTCTCTGTAGAAGATAGGCACATGGCCTACAGACACATGAAAAAATGCTCTTCATCTTTAGTCATCAGAGAAATGCAAATAGATAAACTTTTAAATTTAGAATCAAGTTAATTGTTTATGAGTCATAGGTTCTGCGAATTTTTGTTTAAGATAAAGGTTAACACGGTCTTCACTGGGAACTCAAATGTATAAAACTGCAATGTTAGAAATGAAAGAACAGAACAATCTTGGAGAGGCTACTCTCACTGTTCTCCAGAATCTTGGCCTTCTGACAAAGTTTGGTGGACCTATCCCCATCTCTGCATATTGGCTGACAGTGACAGGCAGCCAGACCCTCCAGTAACAACAGTTATGGCATTTGTTGAACACTTGAAAAAGGTCATAAAGTGGAGCAAGTTCAGGGAAGGTTGCTAGGCCTGCAGGTAGTGAACACCCACAAAGTAAGGATTTGTAGCAATAGAGTCTGGGGGGAGTGTTTGATTTGATAATGCCTAATCCTATAAAGAGATGCCATAAACTGAGGGAGGGAGCAATAAGGATTCTGGAAGGAGGAGGAAAGTAGTTGAGATGACTCAAAGATTCAGAGTATACACAGATAAAGTGGAGGGGAATGTTGAGCCATGGAATAAAACCAATAAAAAACTAGATGTGGGCAGTGACCCTTGTAGGGACAGGGAACAGGGGTGGGGAGAGAAGCAGCATGGTACAAAGTGTGTGGACAGATCCAAGAGCTAAGAAGCAGGGCTGAACTTACAAACAGTGGGGAACAGACAGGACGGAGGAAGCAAAGGTGATGGGAACCCTGGGGGAGGTGGCACATCTATACCTTCCTTTGTCTCCGTCACTGTGTCCCCAAAGGCCCTCAGGGTATTCACATCATTTTAAGACGTCCATTAAGGCCCTAAGGATATTCACACGAGTCTTAAAATGGAAACATTGTAGCATCCACTGAACTATGATAAACATCTTGGCACCTTCCAAAAGTATTAGAAATAGGTAAACTCTTCAACCCAAGACAAATGGCTATGAGAAGAACAAAGGCAACCTTTTTTCATGTCAAGGCAACCTTGTTTGTTTAAACCCTGCCAGCCAGAGAACACAGGGTCATAAAACTTTCCAGGCTTGCTCTTAGAAAAATAGCAAAGGAAACGCATCAACTGATATCCTGGTTAAACTTCTCATTTTATAGGACAAAGTTGAAAGCCTTAAGTAAATTCTGCAAAGACAGCTTCCAGGAACCAAATCCATTAATCAAACAAGCCCTGTATTTGTTGTAGCACAGAAGTTTTAAATTTAGATTATGTGTGGACTGGAGGAGTCACACACTCACATTCATTGGGCTTATTCTGCTTGTTAAATAAACTGTAACCTCAGGACTCTGGCCTTCAAACAGGTTGGGTATTTAAGAACAAGCTACATAGGTCACGGGTCATGGAGAAACTTGAAATCGCCAGTACATCTGCAACAGAGAGCTTTAGCCATTTAAATATTGTCCAGCATCTGAGGTGGAGAAGAGAGAGTTAGTGGGTATTGGGTTAACTGAAACCTGATCACAGTACAAGCATCAAAGGATGGAAGAGGGGCTACCCTTCTACCTGGAAGGAAATGAGGTGAATATAGTACTTTTCGAGTAAAGTTCAAGGCTGTAGGATACAGTGCACTTGTTTTATCTTATAAAAGGGCTTTATGTGCACATACAGATTTAATTTATAAATGCTAAGCAAGCAGTCAAGTAACCACCAATGTGTACAGTACACTTATATTGACGTGTATACTAATAACATGAAGTCATCATATAATATGACAAATTTGTGCCTAATACAAGTTAACATTTTGTTAAAAGGGTGATAGCAGGCTCGGCACCCATAGCACAGTGGTTACAGCACCAGCCACATACACCCAGGCTGGCGGGTTTGAACACAGCCCCAGCCTGCTAAATAACAATGACAACTGCAACAAAAAATAGCTGGGCATTGTGGCGGGCACCTGTAGTCCCAGCTACCTGGGAGGCTGAGGCAAGAGAATCTCTTAAGCCCAAGAGTTGGAGGTTGCTGTGAGCTGTGACGCCATGGCACCCTACCAAGGGCAAACAGCTGCTTGAGACTCTGTCTCAAAAAAAAGGCTGATAGCAAAAATAATTTGTGCTGCTTGAGACTCTGTCTCAAAAAAAAAAAAAAAAAAAAAAAGGATGATAGCAAAAATAATTTGTACAGAATAAGGTTAGGGAAGCTTGATTTCCTGGAGAGAAGAGGCAGGGCAACATAGCAATTAAGTGGGCAGGCTCTGGGACCAGACCACCAGGACCAGAATCCAGACTTTGCCACTGGGCTTGGGGATGACAGGGTTATTTTAGCTTTCTGCTTCTTCATACATTAATTGTGTACGATGATTCCTAAGAATCTCATGAGAACTTAATTTAATGCAGGCAACATTTTGGAAAACAATTTTTAGCACATACTAAACTCATAAATATTAGCTTCTTACATTAAAACAATGGAAATAAAATGACTTCTACATGATACCTTCATCTGCCCACCTACCAGCATTCATTCTTTGTGCCCTTCTCTCCTCTTTCTGAGGACAAACTGCCCTCCAGCTAAAACCAGCTCCTCTATCTGACCCTGAAGAGTGTCACTCCAGCAAGTCTTTTCTTTTCCTATCGCATTATCAATATTTCTCTTTCGACTGGAACACCCATCAGCTATTATCTCTCCATCTTTAGAAAAATATTCCTGTCTTGCCTCTATTCCCTTTATAGCTTCTACCTACTTCCCTGTTTCCCTTCATTGTGAACCTTCTCGAAAGTGGTTCTGTACATACTGTCTCCCAGTTCCTTTTCTTCTTTCTCTTAATTCACTCGCTGAATCCCTACACATTGTTGTAAAGCTTCTCTTGTCAGTCTCACCAAAGATTTCTATACTCCTGAATCCAAAGTCAGTCCTTCCTACTTACTTCACTGGGTCTATTATTTCCTCATCCGACTTTCAGGGTATATATCCTAGTCCTTCTCCCTCACTGACCCTTCCTCTACCTCTATCTACCTCTATTAACATATATCAACACTGGAGTGTCCTCAGGCAT
>NW_003852436.1:2887323-2888655 GCF_000181295.1 Otolemur garnettii
CTCAGGACAAGCACAGACTCTCACTGCTTTTCCTCACCTCCATTACTACCTTTTTCATCCAAGTTCCCATCCTGTCTCACCCCAATTCTTCCCCTAGAAAGCCACGTGGCTCTACTTTCCCACCTTGTATCTTAGCTCAAACACCAATTTCTAGGTGAAACCCGCATTGACTCTTCCCCAAACTGTAATCTCTTCCCTACCATGTCACTCTAAAACCTGCTTTCTTATTTTTTGTCCCCACAGCATCTGCCACCAGTATCATATTATGTCATGCTGCTATTTCTTACATTATTTTCTAATGTCTCTTTGCTAGTTCAGAAAGGCAGATGTTTTTGCTATTTTGTTCTTTTTTTTTTTTTTTTTGTATATTCAGTGTCTAAAACAGTGCCTGGCAAATAGTAGGTAATGAATTATTGTTTAAAAAGCTGAAAAAAAATAAAAATCACTTTTTAAAATGTGGCATCTCTTTGATTACCACAAAACTTCAGAACCGAAAGCTATGTTAAAAATTTGCAGATGATTTTACTTTATCAAAAAAGAAAGTGAGGTGCAAAGAATTTCAATGACCTGCCAAAAGCCAGGTAGCCAAAGAAGTAGCAAATTGTGGACTTGCCAAGTGTCTTGCCTCTGAGTCACCATGTTCTTGATTACATCATAATTCATTGCACTTTTTAAGAGAAACAGTAGTTCTTTAATAAGACTATCAAAAAGGCCATAATGTACAAATGTTATTGAAATTCTATGTTGACAATAAAAATATACTTTTAGGTGATATCTTTTGATTATTTTTTAACTTGCAAGTTGTACTCTAAAAGTTTTATACTCTAAAAGTGGTAAACTATTAGTTTTTAGAAGCCTCACTATCCATCGATTTTTTTAATGAAATTCTAAAAAATGCATGTGTAAAAATTAATGGAATTTAGGAATACTGATATTTAAGCTTTTGATGAAAATGATACTTTCTGTTTATATTTTATAAAATAAAACAGACTTGTGATGGATTATAAAACCACTAAATTGTCTAAGTTGAGTATGAATTATGAGACACTCAGGAGCTTTCTGCAGGTGTGCACATCTATGCATGTATGTTGATGACAGTCACTTAGTAATATCAAGAAAAACTGCTTAAGTATTTCATGTCAGGAGCAATTGGAGATCAAGTGCCTAGGCCTTTATTCCACAGTACTGTTTCCCTATTTTTTGCCAACAATTATGCTAGGCTCTGAAGATTCAAGAAAAAAAAAAATCACATTTAGCATATTTTATCACAGACCGGGAGTCTAATAGAGAAGATAACAATTTCAATAGCATGGACAATAAATCAGAAATTCA
>NW_003852436.1:2890213-2893036 GCF_000181295.1 Otolemur garnettii
TGTCTTAAGTTTAAATCTTTAATCCAGTGAGAGTCAATCTTAGTTAATGATGAAAGGTGTGGATCCAGTTTCAGTCTTCTGCAGTTATTCACTCTTTCATACCATACTTGAGCATGGGGTTGGGTGAGGGCGAAAACATAAGGGCACATAGCCTGACCCTGGCTCTCCCACCCTGCCTTCAAGGTGGTCTGGTAGGTGGGGTAGGAAGCAATCACTGGGTTGGCATGAGGACAGGAGGTTAGGCAGGGATTGGAGACCTGGTCCAGATCAGGGGGAAGACAGAACTGAATGTCACTCAAGCCTTCAAGTCCTAGGCACAGGTTTCCTTATCCTACTGGACTCGACTAACAAAATAGCAAAAGATAAAATTATTCGGAATGTCAAGATGGCATCTTAAAGCATTAAATCCAGAGCACAGGACTCTACTGACAGCAGTGTTGTGTCCAACCATGCTGGTCTCATCCCCTTAAGGACAGCTCTGGTCTGAGTGGTCAGGGAAGGCACCCCTGAGGATGTACAGTTTGGGCCTGTGGACAGTGGAGATGAGCAAAGTTTTGCAAGCTCAGCAGTGAAAAGCAAGCATAAGGTGAATTCTCAAAAGAGTGCATGGTGACTGGATCACCAAGGGGGAGGCAGGATGAAGTAGAAGACATCAAAGAGCCCTGAAGATACAGACAGGGATGAGAGAATTTAGGGCTTTGTCAAGGAAGGAGAAAGCTTAGCAAACATTAGATGTGACTATCTGAGAAACAGTTCATTAAGATGTCAAAGGAGAATGTAAAGGCAGGTAAAGACAGGGTCTCCCAAAACTCACCCTTGATGATGCCATACATAGGGAAAAATGGGCAATTATAGCTAAATGTGCCTTTATTTAGAAAATATTCATTACAAAATTTTATAAAATATTTATAAAACATTCCTCTATTCATTGACACCTCTTTATACCTTTTATAATAATATTTTGTAAACAAAAGTACATTTAGCTATAATTTCCCATTTTTCCAATGCATGGTGACTTCTGGGACATCCTATAAATACATAAAACTTATCTTAAAAATTAGACATTCCTTTTTCCAACAGATATTTTGGAGATCCCAGATTTTTTTTTTGACTAATTCAGTCAGGGATCCTGCTGCCTGGATTTGAATTCTTCCTCAAATAAATGCCTACTAGTTCTGGGATCTTAGACAAATTGCTTAACTTCCTCAACTATAAAATGGGGATCAAAACAGATCCTGCCCCCAGTCTGTCATGAAGGGGAAAGAAAGGAAGACAGAAAGGTTTAGCGCTTGTGTCACATCAATGTGAATGCAGAAAGCATTAGTTATTGACAAAACTGTTACTGCTCTTTTGATACTTGTTTGGTATCCAAGCTACATTAGATTTTCATCCCCTGATGCTTCTTACACCTTAGCTGAGAGTAATCCCCATGCCCCGAGGCTCCTTATTATGGATTTTGCTCATCTTTTCCTATTCTTTACATTTTATCCATTTAATCTACCTATCTGGTGATGCCTCCCAAATATTTACTTCTTTTCCTTAGTTCTTTATCTTGTAAATTCTGTCTTTGAAAGATCTTTAACTGGGTATCTCCTTTCAAATACAACTTATTTACCCACCAAATTGCAAGAACAGGGCCATGATTAAATGTGTTCCTTTACACTGCCTGGCAAGAGTAAAGACTCAACAGGTACCTACTGAATGAATGATACGATCTTCCTCTTTCTTTACCAATCAATACAAAAGAAGTGTGTCTTTTTCATGGGGTTTAATGAATTAACTATTTTATATATGATTGTATTCATCAATTAATTGCTCTGGTCTTTACTTATTTCAGTTGTATTAGGTAGATAGCTATCTAGGCAACCAAAGAAAAAAGATGGGAAAGAGGAATGCCTTACTAAAACTTTGGATATGTTCCTATTTGAAGGTTGGGGTACATTTTTAGGATGACTAATTTTTGGCATCAGTAAACTGTTGAGAACTGGTGATAGATTACTAGCAAATGTCTGGTAGTTACTAGACAATTATGTTAACTGGAGGCAGCCGGAGATAACATAAAATATGTGGCAAATATAGTGAATTTTCAGATCCCAGGAGGAAATGTGGAATGTACGTTACAAGTTAAAGGGGAGTGATGAGGCAGAAAGAGACATGAGCACCTCGAAACTAGAAACAAATTCTAAGCAGTGATAAGCGAACTAATTCTATGATCCGCATGGATATTTGGTTCCTTTGAAAGAGGAGGTGGTGACAACTTGAGGCCAGCAGGGGCTTACGTATTAAGGAAAATTATGTCATAGGAATTTTAATCTCCTTTTGCAAAGAGTTTATGGCTGGACACATTAGGAGAAAGATTTCCATGGCACTGGGTATTTGTCCTTTCACAGGACATTTCATAATAAGCTCATGAAAGACGGGAAATAAGGACCATTCGCTAAGATGAGTGAGTGAATACATACAGAGAACACACATCCCCAGAGGGTAGTTATTAACAAGTGTATTTGCATGCAAACAGTTATTTTGAGTGTTAGGCTTCAGAGACCTGTATCTAGCTCTGTTTTCTCATCATTTTTACCTATTATTTCCATTAAAGGATAGTGAATGTGCATAAAATGTAAACAAAATAAACCTGAGCAGGCCAGTAGGTATGATGGATGAAAAAACAGGTATTTATGAGAGTATACTCAGAAGTGTTCTATACTGCAACCACAGGTTTAGACACCAGTCTCTTCAGTAGAACTGAGACTGTCTTAATTTTCTCATGGCCCTCCCATTTCACAGTGACTAGCATATAGTGGGGCTGAAATGTTGCTTGCATCT
>NW_003852436.1:2895506-2901778 GCF_000181295.1 Otolemur garnettii
AAAATAATTTCACTTCTAGCAATCCAAGCTAAGGAAAATATCCGAAATATAGTTAACGACTTAGACCTTCGAAGGTGCTTATACGTTAATTATAGCATTATTATAATAATAAAATATCTAAAATAGTCATTTCTATTTTGGTGAATTAGTTTGCAAGCATTATAATCTTATATCCAGGGAATGTTTATGAGGAAATACTCATGCTATAATGATATACGAAATATCAAAATATACATCTGTATTTAAAATATGTGTTCCCATTTGGCTAAAATGTGTTTGTATGAGTGTGTGTGTGTGTGTATAAAAGCAAAGGAAATGTTCCAAATGGTTATGTCTGATTAAAATAAGAAAATGAAAATCATACATAATCCTTTTTGTTTTTCTTCACAACTTTTCTAAGTTGTCACTTTTTCTTATAAAATTTTTAAAATTTTAGGTAAACTAGGGCATATATACATCATCAGTGAATGCACACTTTAAATATCTTTATCAGAAATAGTTTTGAGGACAGTATAGGTAAATACATAACTTCAGGCTATTCACCATAAAGTCACCAGGCATTGCTTTACAGGACAAAACTCATGGTAGAAACTGCAAGTGCCTTTTTCCTAATTTAATAAGAAGGCTATTAATTATTAAGTTGAAAATTAATTTTTTATTAAATAATTGAGCCAATCAATTCCACTCCAGTTATGCAGCAGCACCTATGATATATTTTAAATATACCTGAACACAGTTCCATTTGCACATCTGTTTATATGTTAAGCATCTTTTATGTACCAATATCCTCTTCAAAATATGCACTCTACGTATGATTGTCTTGCATATAAAATGTTAATGAGTGATTTAACTTTAAAATTTTCTGACACTATTTACCCCATTAAATAATTTCAGAAAATAAAACAATATTTTACACACTCAAAAAAGCATGACAAAAAAGGAATTGATGATGAATGCAATAAATATAGGTAATGAAAAATTAAAAATAAGAAAACTAATTAGAGGGCAATATATTGTAGTTTGACTGTAATCATCCTCAACTCTGATCTGGTTGTGAATTCTATATTTGCAGCAACTTCTGTCGGGTTTTAGGTTGTAACCACACAATGCCCTACAATCTAATACAAGTTATTCATTTCTTACAAATAATCTATCTTCCAAAAATTTTTACTTTTTAAATGCAATTTGGACCATTCAGATGCAATCCTCTGAAAAAATACAGCTGGGTAGACTAGAGAAAAGGAATTCAATGGTACAGGGCAGTGGTTTTCTACCTTTTTTATCTGCTGACACCCTTGAACTTATAGCTAAACTTCTGCAGCATACTTAAATTATGTTGATTTTAAAAAAAGAGTGAAAAAAAGAATGTACTATTGTGCTTTGAACTTCCTTCAAAAACAATTTATTTAAAACTTTTAATAAATTTTTGTGACACACCTAAGATCTCCTGGCACACTGAAAATCACTGCTATAGGGTATTTGACCTTTTACAAGGTATTTTAAATATTTTTTAGATATTTGTATAATTCAAATATTTTGGAACTTTATTCTTTTTAATGAGAAGTTTTGGTAACATCAAATTAAAAAAATCGCAAAGTCCCATATCTCTTAGTTCTGCTAAAAATGTCTTGAAATTTTATCAATATAAATTATCAATAACTAAAATCAATCTTTTTTGTTTTGTTTATTCTGAGACAAAGTCTCCTTCTATCACCCTGGGTAGAGTGCTGTGGCACCATACCTCACAGCAACCTCGAATTCTTTGGTTCAAGTCATCCTCTTGCCTCAGCCTCTCAAGTTGCTAGGACTACAGAGGCCTGCCACAACATCTAACTATTTTAGAGATGGGGGTCTTGCTCTTGCTCAGTCTGGTCTCAAACTCTTGAGCTCAAGCAATCCACCTGCCATGGCCTCCCTGACTGCTAGGATTATAGGCATGAGCCACCATGCTTGGCTAAAATTAATTCTTCTTAATTGCCTCATTTTCCAAAGCACATCAATGTCTGACCCATAGTTTATAGTCAATGTATGTTCAATTAAAGAAAATTGAAGTATACTATTCTTTATGACAGAGCTATGACACACTTTCACTTTGATTCATGTGAAGTTATGAAACTGGACTAGATTCATTCACTAATAAAACTGATATTATTAAATAAGAAAATCCCCCTATACAGTTAGACTAAGTAGGTATGAACATAAAGAATGTCAGCGTAAATTTTTCACCTATGTGACTGTACAATAAAGGAAGACGGACCATATATAACACGAAAACTTTAGAAAGCCATGGTTTACAAATCTGATTTAGAAATGGCTTCACTGTTAATTACGTGATGAAAGATAGATGTTTTGTATAATTAAACTCCTGATGAAAACACGAGTAATGAAAAATCAGGAAAACCAATTAGAAAATCATAAATCTAATTTTATAAATGTCCATATTTTTTATGACTCATTTTCTTAAAGTAAAAAGAACAGATTTTAGGAGAAGAGAGGAGGGCAATATTGTTTATTCTCTCTAAACACCTTAAAATATCTAGCAAATAGTCTGGGGCCACCCTGCTAGTAACTCCTACTATCAGAATTTCAGATGTTTCTCTTGATGTTTGTGTTAATCAAACTTTAAAAAATTAAAAAGCTATTTATAAGGACACATCCATAGTTAAAATTTTATCTATATTTGCTAGCCAACTTTCTAACAAGACATACATTTAAAAGTCCCTATCTACCTACCTACCCACCAACCTACCGATCTTTTTGTAAACATGTGTGTGCATACATTCATGACAACCTAGCCCTGACATATATTTTTGAATTTATACATTAACGCATTCCTCACAACCAAACCTTATATGTCTTGGGGATAGTTCACTAAAATATTCCTCAGAATAAGGCAAAAATCATTCTATCATATTGCCCTCTGTTTAGGAACGGTTATGAGATACTCTGTCTTGATAAGCCTCAAAGTTTCTCAAGAGTTAAGAGTGGATGCTTGTTTTTCTTCCTAATAAAATTCTGGGGAAATGCGTATGAGTAAATTAAACTATGTCAGACCCTTTAAAAGAAAACACTGTTCTTCTTTCAAGAATTTTTTTTTATGTAGTAAGAAGGAAAAAAATGAGCATGGCAAGCACTTCTGAAAATACAACTTAGATTCAATTTGATAAATAGCCTTCTATCATCCAAGCCAGAGCAGTGGAAAAGTACACTATCAGCACTTTGATCAAAGACACTATTGACTCCTCTTTTTCTCTCGCATTTTATCATGACTTTCTCATTTTGTTTACTCAGTAAATGACTGGGAGAAAATGATTTCTTACCTCTGGGGTGAGATGTGATGGAGTCTGCTAATGAAGAGTCCTGTCCCCCGTCTTTGCTGCCACCGCTGCCTTCACTGCCACCATCTCTTTCGATCAGTTTATCCACCATAGCAATAATGCAGTTCAGGCTCTTCCCCACATTGGCCCACACCCTATCCTGAAAAAAGCATGAGTATCACTACACGTTTTTATTGCAAAAGCAAGGCAAAATCAGATGAATCTGTTTTAGAGAAACAGTTGGAGGAACAATCATTGGAACACAGAGTGACTAGCTCTAATACTACCATTAATTTAATCAGACTATGGATACATAAGAAATCTATTTCCCTTTAATAAATCAAAAATTAAATGTTATTAATCCTTTCATTTAGTCCGTTATTTTGGCTCTATCATAAATAAATGATGAACTACCATACAATATCAATCCACAATTGATCACAAATTATGACATTTTAAACTGGAGATATCAACACTGGGTAAGAAAGTAAAGACTCACTGATATTTTTAAAGAATGCCTACAACTAGATTTAGAAATTCTAATTTCCTGTAAAACTGTCATAACATATTCATAACATAAAATTCACCATTTTAACCACCTTTAAGCATATAGGTCAGTACCATTAAGTGAATTCACATTGTTCTGCAACCAGTGCCACCATCCACTTCTGGAACTTTTTCATCTTCCCAGACTGAAAATCTATACCCCTTACATAGAGATTCTCATTTTTCCTTCTCCCAATCCCAAACACCTACATGCTATTACTTTCTGTTTCTATGATTTTGACTATTCTGCTTACTAGAACTTTGAAAGTGTTACCTTCAGACCACCTTCATCAGAACAAATAGCCTGGAGAAACCCAGTGGCTCACTCTTATAATCCTGGCACTCTGGGAGGCCGAGGATGCTGGATCACTTGAGCTCAGGAGGTGGAGACCAGCCTGAGCAACAGTGAGACTGGTCTCTAAAAATAGCCAGGCATTGTGGCAGGTGCCTGGAGTTCTAGCTACTAGGGAAACTGAGGCAAGAGAATCACCTGAACCTAAGAGTTGGAGGTTGCTGTGAGCTATGATGAGACTGCACTCTACTAATAGCCACACATTGTGGCAGGGGCCTGGAGTTCTAGCTACTAGGGAAACTGAGGCAAGAGAATCACCTGAACCTAAGAGTTGGAGGTTGCTGTGAGCTATGATGATGCCACAGCATTCTACCCAGGGCAATGGATTGAGACTCTGTCTCAAAAAAACAAAAAAATTAAATAAGTGCTTTATTAAGAATATATATACATACATACATATCTACTTACACACACACACACAGAGAGACATACACACGCAGATCGCCAGGTCCCACTGAGTCAGTCAGAGCTACCAGGGAGAAGGCACTCTAAATTGAAATTCTTATAAGCTCCCCAGGTGCTTCTGAGCATACTGAGTCTTTGAACTTCCACTCAATATTATGTGCTACAGCTACTTAATTCCCTAGGAAGCAGTGTGTGCCACTAAAGTGGCTTTTTTGTCACTAATTTTCTCAGTTCTGACTCGCACCCATTTTTGTTTAGGACAATGTATGAAATTCTGTGATTTATAAAAATGGTTATTAATTTTTTAATAAAAATGTTAACTAGTTATCATGATGGAAGCCAATCTTCTCTGGTCTTCCTTGTTCCACCTACCATATTATTTAGGCGACTACACTGACACCCCACCCCTCTCTCCAGGAATGAAAACTGAACAGTTTTGTGGTGTCCTCCCCTCATCATGCTGTATAGCAACTTTTCAGTCAGCAGCTGCTCAGTTATAGAGCTATTTCAGGGACCTTGAGGACCACTCAGTATAAAGACCATACTTACTTATGGTATGTCCTTAATGATTTGTATATTTTTTCCAAATGTATCTGTTCTCCTTAAGTTAACTTGGCTAGATTATAAGCATATAAACTAATTTGGGGGGTGAATAAGTCAAATAATAAAAGCTAGTTTAGGTTAGGTGATGTCATATCGTAAAGACTAAGTGTATATTACACACAACTTTAGCTGAGGGACTAAAAGGCTTTTGTAGACAAGCAGTACATTCAAAGTTAGGAAAGACTTCAAAATTACCTACCATTACATATGAGACCTTAGAGAAAACACTTCCTTTCTGGAGAACCCCAGTTGTCTCACTCAGAATGATAGATAATTCTTACCATATCTGCCTCTCTGAGGTGCAATATGAGTCAAATGCTGTGGTTACTATCAAAGCGATTGGTAAAATTATTATAATTTGGCAAAATCACATCCCATACTTAGTGGCTTTCCTAAATGAATCAAGTTTTCCCTCTCCCTGTAATCCTGAGTGTGAATTATGCTATTAGTCACAAAAAATTATAACAGTCTTTCCTTTAAAGGCAGATCATTTCCCTCCAAAGAATTGAAAGTACTTCCCCTTGAAGGAAATTTAAGATACCACTCACATTCACAGATTATATCATCCTCTTTCATGTACTTCGGAAAAGGAAGGAAGAACTAAAAAAGCCCACCTAGTCCAGGAGGCAGTGCTGGTGAATCAAGGTCCTGGCATCACTCCTCTTGGGAACGGGTCAGGAGCTGACATTTCAGACCATAGTAACACACTCACTGGCCTCTATTCTGAATATGCCTTAATAGCTACCCTCAATTGCACCGTTAAGGCAATTAAACTGAAAATTGAAGAAACTATCCAGCTAATACTGGGGAATAAACTGTCACTAAGGAAGGAAAGGGGAGCACATTATTAATTTTCCAATTTAGCTTTGTAAGTTTTCAACTCTCTTCTTGTTGTCCCTATTGAAACTTTGTTTTAACCAACGATCAAGTAGTGTTGTGTGCTGCTTTTCTTACAAGATCTATGAGGGTAGATCAAGTGCTCTTAATCACACTCTGAAGACCCTGAAAATAAAGGTATTTAAAAAATAATTTGACATGACATTCACACC
>NW_003852436.1:2903864-2905449 GCF_000181295.1 Otolemur garnettii
GTAAATGGTGGGACCACACCTATGGAGCATATTGCAAGGGTACAAGTCAAATCTATCAAGTATAGAACATAAATGTCTTAACACAATAATCAAGTAAATGAGGAAAAACAATTAGTTTGATGTAAGCACTCCAAATTGTATAAACAAATCAACACATTATACCCCACATATGCCTAAATGTATTCATGATCTATGTGTATATGACTTAATAAAAAGAAAAAAACAATTCTGTGGAAGACATGCACAGAGGAAAATTAGCAGCCAGAATGCATCCTCATCTGATGATTTTTACTCACTATGCTGGTCCACGGAGGAAATTCTCTTTACTTAGATTTCTGGTATGTCTGCGTCCTACTCTTCTTCTCTACTAAAATCACACAATTAGTTCATATTGCTCCCTTGCTGAAGATGGGCTGATTAGTGGCAACACAATAGAAGTGTAAGAACATTTGTGCAGTACAGGCCGATCCCCTGTTCAGGCCAGGTAAGTATGAACAGGTTCTGATCCTGTTTAGCTCTCCTAACACATGAGAAGTTTTAAAAACAATAAAAAAAACAGATTTCTGGGCCCTTTCCCAGAAATAGCAGCCCTGCCTTGCTAGGTCTCTTGCTATATAAAGGCAGTAATGGGAAAGTGGTGGGTTAAAGTCTCTCCTTTATTAACTGAAGCCTAATCAGTAAATTAATCTCAATGTAGACTTTACAGCAACTCTACTCCTTGGGGGAGAAGTGGCTATAAACTTTTTTCTGGTCAATGAAAGCAAAAAATTAGTGGGCAACTAGCAGCAATATTTATTTCATTCTGAGTTAGGTGCTAAATCGGTCCTTACATATCTCTTCTGGGTTAGGACCTAAGCTAAAATGCAGGTCAAGGTCTGTGGCAGTGGATGCAAAAATTCAATACCTGGCAGAGTTTGCCAGGAGGGGAGGTGGGGAGAGGGGAGGTGCCTACTCCGCATGGCACACATTTAAAGCTTAGTAGTGTCATGAGGAAGGCTGACTGCTTTGGATCAGTAGTTAATGTTAAAAAAAAAATTAGTAATGCTTAGTTGATCAACTTTTCTAAGGCTGATTTTTCAGCAGCAAGAATATGAAGACTAAATCAGAGCTGATGTGGAGGTAGAAAATAGCCCTGTCATATCTACAGTTCCATGAATAATTCCCCACTTGTCAACACCGATATAGGAGGACTTTGATTAGAAACAGTCAGTGAATTAACAAGGCCAATCCCATCTTAGGAAAGAAGCTTCTGATTATCCTTGAGTTCACTGAGAGCAGCATGCTCAATACTGACCACACTTTTTAATACTGCCAACTTTATTCCTTTGACAGCTTGATAGCTCTTCTCTCCGAATCCCAACATTAGCTGTTAGGTAAATTGAGTTGCACTTCAGATAACTCTGTGGTTCAAAGTGACGTGTGTCCAGCCCAAGCTATAAAATGCACAAACATAGAACACACAGACATACACATCCACTAAAAATAACCGGACTCTCAGTATTCATCCAAAGTTGAAATTCCCAAATCTTTCTTCCCTATTGATCTTCCTGTTTTAACTTCACCTGCTTCCTCATGTGAAATCCCT
>NW_003852436.1:2907312-2909166 GCF_000181295.1 Otolemur garnettii
CATTCACACTTATTCTTAGATCAACTCTGAGAAATACATCCAACGAGTATGGATAAAACACTCTGTTAGATGTTGTAAAACAGAGAACTGAAGGTGAAAGTATTAAGCGCATGTGGGAAAATCTAGAAATTGGCAGGATTTCATGAATATGCATGCACATAAAGATCTCATTTGGGGTTTCTTTTCTTTAATAGAACATTTGTGCATTTTAATGGACAGTCATGAACTTTGCTTAATCACCTTTTGTAGGCTTCAATATTGGATAAGTATTCAAAGCACATTTCTCTTGGGTGAAATGGACTGGAGAAGTTCAGGAATGTTCCCCATCCATCAAGAAAACAGATGATAGAACACATTCAGCTGCCATATAAGGAACAACTGATCCAATCCCCCTACCTTTGCATGTCCTTTCTGCTGGCGAGAGTGAGTACTTTGAATGTCCCCTCCACATTAAAATATTAACAAAACCAGACAACTCTAATGTGTGTGACTTAGGGATAAAAACAAGGGGGGAAAAACTGAGAGAAGAGGAAAATAGTTGCTTTTGATTTACATTTGCTGAGAAACATCTAAAGAAATTATTTCTGTGTAACTAAGACCTTTGGAAAGTGCAAATGAATAATCATATAAAGTTAAAACTTCCATTACTTAGATTCTGGAGGTTCTGAAGGCCTTAATTAGTTATGTTTTTAGCTTTCGTCATTGCTGATGCTCTACATCTACCTTGGATTTTTACCACTTCCTACGTTTAGAGACATCTTGAAGATAACTTGAATAATCCCCACAGAGCTGATTAAGATACTGGCAAATACACACTAAAGATGGGATATATTTTGAAGATGGCTATACTAGTCATCTTAGAGTTGATTAAGACACTAGGGAATAAGAAATAAAAAGAGAAATAACTGGGCACTTTGCACTGGAAGGGAAAAATAAACTCTTCAAAAGAAATCATGAATTCTAACGGTGGGAAAGGTATTAGACATAGTGTAGAATTATATTACATTTAAATATTCTGTGTTCCAAACTAAGAAGATAATAATAACAATGTGTGGACACACTTCAAGGTCATTAATTTATCCTACAAATATGTATTGAGTCCCTTTTGTGTGCAAGTGCTCCACGAACTGCAAGGATACAACTGAGAGAAGGCTTTGCCCTGGCCTGGAGGAGCTTCATTAACACATGGAAGAAACAGACACAAAAACAACTGAGTATAATTCAGCGTTCCCTGGGTTGTATAGTCATGGAATGCAAGAGTAACATTTCATTATACAAAACTATTTGAAGTTGAAAGAAATACACACACACACACATCTATAAATATCTATCATTTACAACATTTGGAAATTAATGCCATGTTTTAGCAGACATAATACTCACTAGGTCACTAAGTTACAAGGTATTGCTTTGTAAAAGTTGAAGCCTAGGTTAGTATTGAACAGTCTGTAAGAATTAATTACCAGTAAAGAATGAAAATTATTTACTTCCTTTCTATTAAGATAAGGTCAGTGATTTCACATAAAATATTTCTGACCAGTCAGAAACGGAACAAAATCCCTTTCGAATAGCAATTTTTGTAGGTAACTCTGCATTATATATAGCCTGAATGTTCTTGGTTTTTTTTCCTCCCTACAAGTAAGGGCTAACATATACCAAGTAGGTAGCCAAAAAAAGTGACAATATATATCACTCCTCTGCCTGAGGAGGTACCCTGCTAAATAAATATGTTTTGTCCTCAACAGTTAGCAGTGTTTTGCAACTATCTATGCTCGCTGTTACCAATTACTGCACTGTAGATAGCGCTTCAGTACTCCTGTCAAGCTTAAATACTCACACTAGCAGCAGACATCC
>NW_003852436.1:2909562-2913198 GCF_000181295.1 Otolemur garnettii
TGAAATTAAATCACAGTGCTCTAAAGAATAGTAGAATTACTGGGAGCCACAAAAACTAGGTCAGCTTAATAGTTTGGTGAGATGACATGCTTTCATATTTTGGGCAAACTAATCTTGGAATCCCAGCTGCTGAAAGCATCTGTTATAAAGATATAGAGAAAGAAAAGCAGTATGTTATCTTTACCGGCTAAAAGATGAAGAATGCTGTGTTAGTCTACTTTATGGCACAGATTGTCATAAAAATCCCAAATATTCCTTTGGGATTTTATTGTTTACAAACTTTTCAGGAAAATAAACCCTAAAACAATTAATTATTCAATAAGTACAATTCAGCAAATAACAATTTTTGTAAGCATTCATTTTAGTTTCAGTCTTTACCACATCGACTAGATAATTATTATCCAGATTCATATATCATCAGTTCTGTCAACAAACAAGTTGAAAAGAGAGAACAGCTTCATACTGATTTAGAGTGAGTAGAGATTTTCCTTCTTGACCTCAAAAGAAAATGTACATGTACCAGCAGAGGAAGACTCAAGTGTAATTTACTAACATATATTCATTTCCATAATATTTATTAGAAGCTAAATGCAACTGTTCAAGTTAGATAATTATTATAGTCACTATCAGAAATTATGTAAAATGCAATTTTTAAACACAGAGCTATTGTAAACTTATTTGTAAGCATAAGCCAACTTAATGATCAGTGACTATGTCATATGACATGAAGGAAACTGAATTAAATTAATGGAAAACACTGAACTACTTCCAGAAGTTGACTAGACTGCAATGAGCACTGAAACTTTTCTACCAGCTAATTAAGAAAAGGGATACATAAAGTTCTATTTCCAATTCATTTGATAGCACATTCTCTCAAGGCATCTTCAATTAGCTACATTTTCTTTGGATTTACTCAATTCGTCAAAGTTAGATAAAGCTTTGAAAAGAAATGTTAAATGGTTATGACTCTGATAAAATATTTTTTGTCTTTTTATGAGAGATTTCCATCCCTTGCTGAAGGAATCCTTTTCATAGAAAGTGATGGCTAGGGAAAAACAATGAGAATGTTATGTATCAATCAAACTTGATTACTGTTTGCACAAAAAGTAAAATTATATTAAAAGGAGAGACTAAGAAGTAATGTTTCTGAGTGAGAAAGATGTTCCTCATTTGTGATAAATTAGACAAAGCACTCCTATGCTTTCTAGAAACAATGGGTTCTGGAGTAGTTTCAGAAATGACAGGAAGAGTGACGCAGAGAAAGAAGACCACCCTTACTACTACCTTACACTTTCTGCCTTTGAAAGAAATAAAGAGAAACTGAAATGACACTCCCTCAACTGGGAAAAAAAAAAAAATCAGCAAGACGTTCATTCCTAGTGTAAAGAGGAGCGAAATGTTCCCAGCAGAATGATCCAGGGTGAGCCAACAACCACACACACAGACACTTCAACCTTGGCTGGGCCTTCGCAAGGACTGGAACGTTTCCCAGTTTTTTTCAAAGTTGCTGATAAGCTTAGCTACCCGTTGCTTTGGTGCCTAATTAAACTTTCACCACTCTCTTCCCCAGTCCTTCCCATGTTCTTCTCGTAGCACATGATTTTACTTTACAGATAAAGCAGCCATCTAGCCCTGACCCCCAACGAAAGTCAAATCCATCTTCTGCTCTGTGCTGGTGGCGGCAGAACAGAGCGTGTCTGCCTAAGACCCCTCTTTCCACTTGCTCACTCACGCTCATTTTCTTCCTTCTCTTGTAAGGACATTGCTCTATCAATTATCACTTCTGTGCCGTTCAAACGCACTTTGGAATACAAACATGCTCAGACTTCTCACTCACTTTAAAATAAAGTAAATTAATAATAATGTCTCATATACACAGATACACACCCCCCACATACACCAACTACCTCTCTCTGTATGTCAGCTATCATGATCCTTCTAAAAAAAATCATCCCATTCTTTTTCTTGAATGATTAATTTCTACTCACATTTGTATTTCCAGAATTACCCCTGGAAGTCCCAGCATGTTCTTGCTGAATACCAAGTACGCTCCTAACGCTGCACTGTAAATGTCATTTATTTTTCTAAAGCCCTACATAGACGGTGGAGGCCCTGAGGCCCTGTGTGGTTCCCCTGTGTCCCCAGCATGGAGCACAGTGAATCCCGCAGAACAGGTGCTCAGTAACAACAAACGGAGGGAACAGCTCTCTGTAAACCTTCTTATCTAATGATACATTTCCCACTTCCTTCCTTCCTTCTGTGCCATCATAAGACAGTTCAGTATTTAAAATTTCAAGTTGCAGTCATATTACCAGAAGCTAGCTTCTATCATCTCTCTCTCCCACCTCTTGTTGCCACATTTGATAACTATTTATTAAAATAGTTTTATCTACCACCAGACTCTCAGCTCCAAGTAGAAAACATCTAGCATCTTTACCTTCCCATCTGGAGCATCTGCTCAATTGAAGATCTCAAAAGTTAACTAAAAAAAAGGAAACAAGGAGGGAGAAGGCAGGGATGATTCTGAACAGAAGGAGAAGGTCAAGGTGTGGGGGAGGACTTGCCTAACATGGTGAGGTAAAAAGGATGAGAACAAAAGATACCCAATTCCAAAATTCTCACTTGATTTAATACAAAATGGTAATTTTTTCAAAAGGTTAACACTGCATTGTATGTGTAATTAAATAAAATATAATAACTTCCATTTACACCCAAACTCTTTGAAATTTACCTTCCACGTTTTATGATATATCCAGTTTCCCTATTCTCTCAAAGAATAATACTGATACTAATAACTAGATTATGTAATGTTCATTTATTAAAAAAGAAAATATATGACAATAATATCCAAGTAATATAATGAATATGCTGGGCCATGTCAGGTCACAGAATATCATCACACAGGTAAATCATTTCTCTCCTGACCGCCCTCAGAGCTAAGCAGAACAGGGCCTGTTATTTTCATTTTGCAGTTCAGAAAATGGAACTTTAGAGAGGTTAAGAAGTATGCACGCCTTGCAGCTGTGAAAAAAATTGAGGAAGAAGGGTAAAAGGGAGAAGTATTAGATTTGCTCTTTTGAAAATGCTTCAGTGGGAGAAACGTAATCTTAATCAGCACCGACACTTATTCAGCATTTACCTCTTGGGGCCCAGCTCTGTCCTTTCCATGACAGAAATTTTACCAATGAAAGAGAAGGCATCGCACCTCACAGCTCTTTAGATGGCAATTTTTTTGAGAGACCTGTGCTTTTCAAGTAATTTATTGCCCCCCTTCGTGGCAAGAAAAGCAATTGTCAACTAAAAGCTTAACATCTTTTGCAGGTAGCACAGTCATTTTTAAAACAAAAGTTTGGTTAAACATATGATACGGTAAAGGTTTGGGGTGTGTGTGTGTGTGTGTGTGTGTGTGTGTGTGATGGTATATACTTTGAGGCTCAGATAATTTCTCTGTATCTGAGATCATCACTAACTACCACCAGCCTGCATCTTTGTGCTCCTCCCATCCTTCTCTGCCCAACTAGAATTCCTCTCACCATGTTTGTTTAATTTGTTTATTCATGTTTACCAGCCTTTTTTCCCCTAGGTCTTTTTATGGGGCCATTCTTCTGTCAATGTTAGAGCACCTAGAGCACTGTC
>NW_003852436.1:2913345-2921564 GCF_000181295.1 Otolemur garnettii
CAGATGATTTTTTTTTACTATTTTTCTACAAAACAATATTAATATGGCTTGGCAATAAATAAAGGAAAATAGTCTAATAATTGTAGCACTTTGCTTTGATGATACACTCTTGATATTACACATGATTTATTTGATAGAAAATAAATTTTCTATCAAATAAATCTGATCAGGAATACAACTGCCAAATATTATTTGTCCCTAAAGAAATTTTTGTTTCTACTATAATGATGACTTTCTTTCTTTCTTTCTTTTTTTGGTTAAGCAGAGCTTTCTTGTAATTCTTGCTTTATTTTTCATGGTAAACCACTGAGAGATTGAGAGGCAAGTAATGTGCAAAAGACTTACCCACTCCTCCTCATCGTAGTCTGAGTGATGTGGTATAGAGTCCTGCCTTCCCATTGGCGGCAGGGGTTGGTCTGGGGGACTGCTTTCCTCTGCCCTGTTCTTAGGAGAAGGCGGTTTCTTAAGGATGCCTCCTGGCCTCGCAGTGTACAGTGCTAAAAGAGCACTCCGGACCAGCTGATCCTTGAAGGCATGTACAAAAAGCTCTGTCTGGAAGGAAATTGATAAAGATTAGAAACACCATAGTAGGTCTCTCAGTATAGAGCTTTGGGAAGGTCAATTGCAGATTCGTCAGTACTTAAGTGGGGCGTACGGTGGAAAAAGTACAGACACCAAAGAGAGAAAATGATTCATATCAATCAACGAAAAACAGTTTGGTTTTGGGGAGCTGCCAAGGCCCTAAGTCCTCCTGTTTTAAAGCTAATGCTGAGGTTTTTTAATGCACTATAAACACCATCTGTCTCCTTGACCTCCTTCCTTTTAGTTCTATCCTGTCTTGGGAGATGAATTTTCCTGGGGATTATCGTTTGAACAACATATATCTACCTGCTGCACCTTTCAAGTAGTTCGAAACACATCTCAAAAGAAAATGTAATCAGATTATGTACAATTTATGCAAGGTGGCCATAAAGTTTGTGTGCAATTAAACATAGTGTGAAATTGTATTTTAAGCAGAGTCGAAGGCTATAGAAAGCAAGAGAAATCTTTTCAAAAAATAGTCACAGGATTTTTTTTTTTTTTTTAGCATTATGGACAGATCTCAGTAGTAGAGATGACACAGGCACTTCTTCATGATGACATGGAGCTTCCGCTCCTCATTATCACCCCCAAATGGTCTCCTCCACCCAATTGTTTCAGTTAAGCTTGATGTTAATGAGGTTACTGAGGAACTTGGTGTAGTAGATTTCATAAGTTGGTGACAAACATCTACTAAGTACCACAGTAATGAAGGCTTCCCAATAAGAAAGAACTTCACAGCTTTACTCCGCAATTTCCTGACTGCAAACAGCTTTGCCCTGTAATAGCCTGAAGGGTGCAGTAACTGATTTTCTGTATTATAGTACACTTCTCATGCACGTGGCCTAACAATCTGTTCAAATTACAGAAATAAGTCAAGCAATGACCCATATTGTTCACATATTCATGCACTGTAATTTGTAAGGAAGGGCCCCTTTAACTCACAGCGTTATACTGAATAACAATTGATATAATCACCATTTAATGAGACATACTTGGATATAATGCTGACTTCACAATGGCGGTAACTCAAGGCAATTATTTCTTGGTGCACTTCCACACCTAACTAGCGGTTACTCAATTATCTCTAAATCTTCCTGTTGTGAGTCGCGGCATTTGAAGAAAACCAGTTAAACCATGTGGAAAACAGTTCAGAAGACTGCCACATCTGTCTAGTTATGCCTTTGCAGGAAATCATAAAATTCTAGAGCTGAAAGGGTTCTTTAAGTTGAACTTTTAATTAACCAGATAAAAACACTAAGAAAGATGTGTACTCCTATGTCTCAGGGCCTTCAGCTTATTGGGAGCACAGGTGGAACAGATCCAAAGTTTTCAGACAAAGTCAGTAGCTTTTCTCCATAATCCGTACTATTCACCACCCACCACCAACTAGATGTTTCCGCCCTTCTTCCTCACCTTCCTAACCTCAACTACCCAGGTCTTTTAAACATCTATCAGTTCATAATTAAGTGTGACCACAATCGCCCGTGTATATCTTTCTAGCTAAATGTTATTGACTATATTAAAGATTCTGTTGATTTATAATCATATTGGAGCCACTTTGAAGGTGAAAGAAAGACACGAAAAAACAGAATATATAAGAATAAAAGATTGGGAAATATTTTGGATAAATTAGGAAAACAAAATAAGAAGGCAGCTGATATTAGAAAAGCACAAAAAGACATAATCATTGATCTTCACAACGAAATGTTAAAATGAGAATGGAAGATATAATGAAAATGCTGATGGAAAAATTGGCGAGACAGTACTCAAACAAGTCAGCGTAGTCATAGCAAAATGAGGAAACATGTTATTTACATAATTTCTCACATAGCATGAATGCACCCATCAACGTGAATTTAAATATTAAAGACGTGAATCTACTCCCATTCAGCTTAACTAAACTATTTCTCTGTTGATGGTTCCAATAAGTTCTTTTGATTTATTTTTAGAGCAAAACAGCTTGCCTTCTGTGAGTTTTTGCTACTACTGTTCCAGTCTTCACAATACCCACATAATTACTATGTAGCTAAATATCTATTCATACCCAATGAAATCTTCTCCCGTACTTGTAATCACCATCATTTTCTTCCCACAGCATGAACACACAGAGATTCTACATCATTTATTCAAATCTCATTTGAGTTGATTTACCACCAAAGGCAAAGGAGATGATGCAGTGGGTTCTTGCCATTTTACAACCCAGAATTTCTCTTGATCACAGAAAATGAGGCACAGAATCTTAAACAGAATACTACCTGAAATTTTATTTTGTGTCTGTACTGAGAAAATTTGACTCCTTGGGAACTCTCTGAATCACCAGTTCATAGAATAATATTTTGTTAGAAAATGCCTAAATATTCCATTGCAATATCCATGTGGTGTAAAAAAACAAATCTTACCCTATTTGATGAGCACTATTCAGTAATGTAGACCAGTGTGGACCCTAGATGTTTTACAATCAAAATAAGTCAGCTTGGGTTGGCTCGGCACCCATAGAGCAGTGGTTACAGCACCAGCCACATACACTGAAGGTAGCAGGTTTGAACCTGGCCTGGGCCAGATAACAATGAGAGCTGCAACAAAAAATAGCCAGGCATTGTGGCGGGTGCCAACTACTTGGGAGGCTGAGGCAAGAGAAGCACTTAAGCTTAAGAGTTTGAGGTTGCTGTGAGCTGTGACACCATGGCACTCTACCAAGGGTGACAGAGTGAGACTCTGACTCTAAATAAATAAAAAACTGAGGATGCCTACATAAGGTAAAGAAAAAAATGTGTGTACAGTAGTTCCCCCACCCAGAGTTTTGCTTTCCATGATTTCAGTTACCCTCAGTCAACCTCAGTTTGAAAATATTTGATGAAATAGTTCAGAAATAATGCCTAAGTCTTAAATTTGATCTTCTCTACATAGGACAGGAATCATCGCTTTGTCAGGTGTACCATGTTGTATCTACTGCCCATCCCGTAGTAACCTAGTAGCTGTCTCAGTTATGAGATTGAGGTTCACAGTACCTCAGGACTTGTGTTCAAGTAACCCCTACGTAGTAGCCTAAGTCTATATCACAGAGCTATGTCACAATGCCTATGTCATTTACCTCATTTCATCTTATCACAGCAGGCACAGTATCATCATACATCATCATGAGAAGGGTAAGTACAATAAGATGTTTTGAGAGAGAGAAAGAGAGAGAGAGAGAGAGAAGCCACATAGACACATTCACATACTTTTATTACAGAACCTTGTTATATTCATTCTATTTTATTAGTTCTTGTTTTCAATCTCTTACTGTGTCAAATTTTCAAATTAAACTTTATAAAGATATGTCTTTATAAGAAAAAAATGTACATTGAGGGCTTTGTGCTATCAAGCCTTTCAGGCATCGATTGGGGGTCTTGGAATATATCCCCTACTGATAAGAGAAAACTACTATATTGCTGTTCTTGCAACTGAGAATGATACTGGGGAAGATAAGAGCATGAAAAAGATTTAACCATGGGTCCAAGTTGCTACTGACTTTCTAAAAACGTTTTTCTTTTTTCCGACCCAGCTTGGACTATAATAAATGCAACATGAAAGGCTAGCTAAATGTCACCATAAGGGTAGGCAAAACAATTGTTTAAAACATCAGCTTAATAATATAGAAAAAAAAACAAACCACTCTGACCCCAAGGCACATCTATTTCATTTTTGATTTTAGAAAATGAAAGAGAAATGCTATCTTAGAAATGATATGTTTTCCAGCTTTACTGACATTTTTCCAATTCGTCTCCCCATACAACTATTCTTCAAAGCAACACACAGAATAATCAGCAAGTATAAAATAACTAAAAATTACTTCTCCTGGGGATAAGGGAAAAGAATTTCCTAGTTTTCTGAATATTAATGGCAGAGGAATAGTTAGGGCATGTTCATTTAAAACCACTCTTTTTCAGCTACAGATCTCAAGGAATTTAGCAAAGTCCCACACTATTTGGAATCTTCTTATTCTCACTGAAAAAAAAAAAAAATAAGGAAATGGCTGATGCTGCCTATAACACAGAAGTTGCCAATGGCATAAGCAAGTGATAATTATTTTAGTAATCATGTATGCAGCAAGAAAAAATCCTCTTGTGATATTTGATATATTTTAACTGATATTTGATAGAGAAGTTGGGCTGTACTCTGTCATGAGTGCACTGATGTGCTTTCAACCTTCCTCAACAGAAAGAACACGAACCCTAGCAGCCAGGAGGCTAATTGACACTGGGAAGCTCATATATTTTAACCACTTCACCTTGGATAAAGGTTTCCCAGTTTGCACAAAATTACATATGACACTCCTACGGGAGCTCATTGGAAACTCTGAACTGCAACCTTCTTAAGACTCCTCTTTCTTGACTGACCTTTTGACTCCTCATCCTTTTGTCACCCCAAATGTGATAAGTGAGCCCCAAGAGACTTTTGCTTCCTCAAAAGCATTTGATTTAGTTGGCGTGGGAACTCTTTTTCTCACAGCTTCAAGTGTCATCAAAGGTCTCTAAAACCCATCTCTATCCATCTCTTGAATCAGCTCTATCAACTGTTTCCTCTGAAAATCCCTTGAGTTTAGAAGGCCCAGTTTGAACTCGAGTTTTTTTTCGTTTTGTTTTGTTTTAGTAAATTTGTTCTTCCCAGACTTTCTACCTAGGTGGTGACATTACTATTCAGGAACTCAGAGTCCAGACTTCTGAATCATCCTCAGTAACATCCATTTGCTGAATTAGTCATTAGTTTCTTCTGATTCTGTACCTTCCCAATAATCAAAAGTATTCCCACAGCTAGTCCCAGTTAAGATCTTTCCTACAGTCCAGGTGGGATATTTCCCACAGGCTCCTTACTGGTTGGTTTAATTTTCTTCAACTAATTTTACTTTCTTTCAGGTTGTATATCCAAAGGCCATCAATATTGAAATACAGACTCTTGCATCTATTTAATTATTTTTAAACTCTTACAATATTCTCTTCATCTTGGTCAAGTTTTTCTCTAATTTCTTAAATATATGGAGCATATTTACAAATGTTATTTTAAAGTCCTTACCTGCTAATTTAATTTTCTCTGTCATTTCTGGATCTGTTTATATCCTTTAATTTTTCTTTTGGATATGGATCATATTTTCCTACTTATTGTATATTTTCTATGTATTAGATGGCAAACATTTTGGTTTTACATTCTTGGTTGCCAGATTTAAATAATGTCGGATACTCAGGTGTACTTGCAATCCTTGGGATCCTGTCAAGCCTAATTTTAAAGCTCTATTAAGTCAAGAGCAGCCTTTAATCTAGGACTAATTCAGACTCACTATAAGACTATTCATTTCCACAGGCTCTACTCAATTCCCCATGTATTACAAGGTCTATCATTCTGCCAGTAAGAAGATGAACTATTACCAGTCTTGTGTCAACACCCAGGAATTGTTGTTATCTGCTTATTTCTAGTATTTTTGCCCCTGGATCAGGACAGTTTATTCTCATGCATGCATAGATCAGTTCTCAAGTAGAGATTTAAAGGCACTTGTTTCCAAACCTCCAAGGCTCTGTGTGACACTCCTTCCTCCACTCTGCTCTGGGAATTCTAGCTCTTGGCCTCCCCAAACTCTAACCTCTGTCGCCTCAAAACAAAAAGAGACTTTGGGTTCAGCTTCCCTTTGCTACAGCCTTGGAACTGCTCTAAGTCACCTAGATAACTGAAAAGATTATGCAACTTGTTACTATACTTTGCTACCTGTTTTCCAGTGCCTAAAATGTATTATTTTTGTTTAAGGTGGGATAATCCATGTTACTTCATCATACACAACAGAATTTCCAATTCCAAAAATTTTATATACAAATCTCATTCTTTTTTTCTTTCTTTTTTTTTTTTTTTTTAAGAGACAGAGTCTTACCTTGTTGCCCTTGGTAGAGTGCTGTGACGTCATAGCTCATAGCAACCTCCAGTTCTTGGGCTTAGGCGATTCTTTTGCCTCAGCCTCCCGAGTAGCTGGGACTACACTGCCACAATGCCCAACTATTTTTTTGTTGCAGTTTGGCTGGTGCCAAACCCACCACGCTTGGTATATGGGGCTGGCACCTACTCACTGAGCCACAGGCACTGCCCTCAATCTCATTCTTAATGTTATTTTTTAACCATTACTTTCTTAATTTTATTTTTCCTATTCTCTAATTTTCTAATGAACAGAAATTTTGTTTATTTTATAATATTACTTATTTCTTCTTCTTTTTTTAATTAAATCCTAGCTGTGTACATTAATGCAATCATTGGGGTACAATGTACTAGTTTTACACACAATCTGAAATGCTTTCAGCAAACTGGTCAGCATGACTTCAAGGCAATTTCTTAGTTATTGTGTTAAGACATTTATATTCTACACCTAGTAAATTTCACATGTACTCCTGTAAGATGCACTGTAGGTGTGGTCCCACCAGCTACTCTTCCTTCACCCATCCTCTCCTCTCCCCTCCCCTTCCTCTCCCCTTTATTCTTCTTCTTGGGCTATAATTGGGTTATAGCTTTCATAGGAAAGCTATAAATTGGTTTCATAGTAAGACTGAGTACATTAGATACTTTTTCTTATATTCTTGAGATACTTTGCTGAGAAGAATATGTTCCAGCTCCATCCATGTAAACATGTAAGAGGTAAAGTCTCCATTTTTCAAGGCTGAATAATATTCCATGGTGTACATATACCACTATTTATAGATCCATTCATGGGTCGATGGGCACTTGGGCTTCTTCCATGACTTAGCAATTATGAATATGGGCTGCAATAAACATTCTGGTACATATATCTTTGTTATAATGTGATTTTTGGTCTTCTGGATATATACTTAGAGGA
This sequence comes from Otolemur garnettii, assembly GCF_000181295.1. Classification (NCBI taxonomy): domain Eukaryota; kingdom Metazoa; phylum Chordata; class Mammalia; order Primates; family Galagidae; genus Otolemur; species Otolemur garnettii. The sequence continues at coordinate 2,920,775 of NW_003852436.1, forward strand.
ATTGTAGGATCAAATGGCAGGTCTATTTTTAGATCTCTAAGTGTTCTCCAAACATCTTTATAAAAGAAACATATTAGTTTGCATTCACACCAGCAATGTAGAAATGTTTCCTTTTCTTCACATCCATGCCAACATCTCTGGTTTGGGGATTTTGTGATGTTGGCTAATCTTACTGGAGTTAGATGACATCTCAAAGTAGTTTTGATTTGCATTTCTCTGATGATTAATGATAATGAGCATTTTTTCATATGTCTGTAGGCTGTGTGCCTGTCTTCTTCAGAGAAGTTTCTCTTCAAGTCCCTTGACCACTCAGAGATGGGATAACTTATTCTTTTCTTGCTAATACATTTCTGTTCTCTGTTGATTCTGGTTATTAAACCTTTGTCAGAAACATAACCAGCAAATATCTCTCCCATTCTGAGGGCTGTCTGCTTGCTTTACTTACTGTGTTCTTGGCTGTGCAGAAGCTTTTTAGTTTGATCAAGTCCCACTAGTGTATTTTTGGTGTTGCTTCAATTCCCAATTTCTTCAAGAGTTTTCCCTGCACTTTCTTCTAGAATTATTATAGTTTCATGTCTAAAGTTTAAATCTTTAATCCAGTGATTAAAGATCTATCTGAGTTAATCATGAGAGGTGTTCAGTTTCAGTTTTTTACAGGTCACCAGCCAGTTCACCCAGCACCATTTGTTAAATAGGGAATCTTTTCCCCACTGAATGTTTTTAATTGGCTTGTCAAAGATCAAATAACAGTAAGTAGCTGGGTTCATCTCTTGATTCTCTATTCTGTTCC
>NW_003852436.1:2921868-2923031 GCF_000181295.1 Otolemur garnettii
TTCAGCTATTTCTTTTCTTAAGAGTTTCATAGTTCTCTTTATAGAGATCTTTCATGTCCTTTGTTAGCTAAACTCCCAGATATTTCATCTTCTTTGGCCTGAAAAAAGTCAAGGATTCTATTCCATTCACAGTAGTACCAAAGAAATTATATATGTGTTGGTATATATAAAGGCTACCAATGTATGAGTGTTGATTTTGTAACCTAAGATGCTGCTGTATTCCTTGATCACGTCTAAGAGTTTTGTAGTAGAATCCCTGGTGTTTTCCAGATATACAATCATATCATCTGTGAAGAGTGAAAGTTTGATCTCTTCTGACCCTTACGAATACCTCTGATCACCTTTTCTTTCCTAATTGCAATGGCTAAGACTTCCATTGCAACGTTAAAAAGCAGTGGGGACAATGGGCAACCTTGCCTAGTTCCTGATCTGAATGGAAATTATTTCAATTTAACTCCAATACAATATTGGCTATGGGTTGCTGTAGATGGCCTCTATCAATTTAAGAAATGTCCCTTCTATACCAATTTTCTTCAGTGTTCTGATAATGAAGGGATGCTGGATATTATCATAAGCATTTTCTGCATCAATTGAGAGAATCATAAGGTCTTTGTTTTTTAATTTGTTTATGTGATGGATTATATTTATAGATTTACGATTATTGAACCAGCCTTGAGACCCTGGGATAAAACCCACTTGGTCATGGTGTATAATTTGTTTAATGTGTTGCTGGATTCTGTTTGTTAGGATCTTGTTGAATGTTTTGGCATCAATATTCATTAGTGATATTGGTCAATAATTTTCTTTTCTTGTTGGGTCTTTTCCTGGTTTGGAGATCAAGGTGATGTTTGCTTCATAGAATGTGTTGGGTAATATTCCTTCTTTTTCTATATTTCAGAAGAAGTTGAGTAATATATGTACTAGTTCCTCTTCAAAGGTTTGGTAGAATTTTGATGTGAAGCCATCTGGTCCAAGGCTTTTCTTTTTAGGGAGATTTTGTATAGTTGATGCTATTTCAGAACTTGACATAGGCCTGTTCAACATTTCCACTTGATTCTGGCTAAGTCTTGGAAGGTGGCATGCTTCCAAGTATTGGTCAATTTCCTTCAGATTTTCATATTTCTGAGAATAAAGTTTCTTATAATATTCATCAAGGATTTTTT
>NW_003852436.1:2923376-2924222 GCF_000181295.1 Otolemur garnettii
TTCCAAAAATTTGGTAATTTCCTTCTTAATCTCATCTCTGACCCAGCTAATCAAATGCTTACCATTTAAAGTAGACTGTGGAAAAACGGAAACACAAGTTCTGATACTAAAATTTCATTTTCATGTAAACCAGTTATCCTAAGTTTTCTTAGACTCCTAATATGTACTTTCACCAACCATAAACACAAATTTAAAAAACCTCCACTTATTATGTTCTTTCCTTCACTTTGGGATTGCCATGGACCTATGGGTGCTTAAGATGATTAACCAAATCTTTCTTCTCAGTATATGTATCTAAGTAACTAACATAACCAATATTCTTCTCCATATTATGTGTGCCTTCAACTTCTTGCCATACTAAGTTCCTGGCATTGCTATTAATGAAAACAGAATATTCCTTTAAAAAATCCTAAGTTAAATATTAGAATGATATTATTTTCATTTTTATTTGAATATAATAGAATGTTTTTGTATATATATTGAGGTGGAAAGGTCACTAGGGAATGAGAATCTGTGAGGATTTCTCCAATAGACTGAACAGATCCTCTAATACTGTTTGTAGCATAACTCATTTTTTAACTATTTACCAATGGTAACATTGTAAAACACCTCTCATTCTTTTAAATTCTTTGGTTATAAAAGTTAAGGGCCATGTCTATGTACTATTTGTCATATATCATCAAGTACAATAGCGCACATTATTAAGTGCTCAATAGTGCGTTTTGATGAGGATTATAACGACTTTCTAAACAAGGTCTATCAATCTCAATGGAATGGAGAAAGTGATAGGCATTTGAAAGCGAATGTCACATGCATTCCTCAGCTGTGAGAGATACCTACACACTA
>NW_003852436.1:2924257-2935294 GCF_000181295.1 Otolemur garnettii
TTTTTTTTTTTTTTTTGCATTTACATAGAATTGCATACTTCTAATTTAAGAAAAAGGAAAATGCATTTTTATCTCACTCTATTATGCATATTAACCTTTTTGTCTTATGTTAAAATTCTGTCCTATTCTTTCCCTTTCTGTTAGAATTATTCAGATTAACTCAGGGCTTACCCTTCGTATGCTACATCATAAAATTATTTCTTTAATATTTTCATGAACTAATATAAGGCAATGAAACCCAACATCAATCAGAAGGCATACTTAGAAATTAAAAATTACAATATAACTATTTGTGCATGTTACACCATAAAACATTTATAAATATATTCATTTTTGTGAAATTTCAGCTATACTCTCTTCCTGTACCACGCATTTCCTTAGTCTTGTGTATAAACATTACACTTATGGTACATTTGACCATACAGTATAGTGGTTAAGCTGACAGCATCTGGAGCCTGAAACAGAACGTATGAGATTGTGAGAAGATTATTCTGTATTTCTGTACCTCAGTTTTCCTAACTGTAAAATGAGAATACTAACAATACTTACTTCATAGGATTAAGAAGTGTAAATGTTGAAAATAATAGTTATGTACCTCATGAAATTGTGAAAATTGAGGACCTTATAACTCTACCTCACACCATGAAGTATCCACTATCTATTTTAGTCATATTCATCATCAGCACAACTATTACCACTGAGAAACATGAGTTTCTTGTTAAGAACAGGATCTTGTCTTATTCTTTCCATTTTGTAACCTTTGTGTCAGGCATAGGGTCTGGCAAATCATATGAATTCAGGAAATATTACTACTTTTTATAAATTGTGTTTATTGCTTTTGTCGACGGGTATTTAGATGAATGGAATGTTGCTGGGGAGGCCTGGCCCTGCGCCTTGGTTCTCAGTGGCAGGAGAGATGATGTGAAGTACTTTTGGATCTACACATATTGTCTACTCTGAGACTCCTCTGAATACTCCCTGTTAGAGAAGTTGGGTTTCTATCTTGCCTTTGCTATCTTTTTCAGACTCTGAGTATAAATTTAATTGATAATGATTTTGTCACTATCCTCTCTGGATAAGATGGTACCTAAGGGGAGAGACACCATCTCCAAAAAACCAAATGCCTCCTTCCTCACCACACGGGCTGCCCTCACAGCATTCCCTAGCCACCCCAGATTACTACAGTGAACTCCTCCACATTCATGTGCTCAAAGGCTATAAAACCTTCACTGTTCCCTCATATAAATACAGACAATTCCTGTTATATCCTGAATATACACGCTGGATAAGTCCCTAAGACAACAACTCTAAGTACTTATTTTCTGAACACATTAGTTCAGATTCAATAAATGAAACAAAGAACTATCAATGAAGAACAGATTTTGTATTCTTTAATTCATGTATACAAGATCCCTGAAAATTAAAAACAAAACTTTCAAATTTTAAATCCTGCTAATGTTAAACTATATTTAAATTGAAGATGCCACTAAAACTATACTGAATTTGTGAATCATACTTTATTCCAAACCCAGAGCTATTAATAATTTTTATAGACTACAACACAACTATTAACTTTGATAATTCTTTGAAATTCTAGGCATAAATTCTGAAAAGAATGAACAGTTGACAACTTAAAAAAAAAATCACCCTGCTTATAAGGGCTGAGAGATTGATTGGCAGACAAAGCTTATCTACTCAGAGGGGAAATGCAGAGGGGAAAGTGGGAGCAACTCTGGATTAAAGGAGAAGAAAATACCTGCCCTCCTCCCCCAGATCACTGCAGCAAGTTGTAAATGATGTATGAAATGACAAATCTCTGCCCAGTGCACAAGGAGAATATAAATACTGCTCTGTAATCACTGCACTGCTGTGCTATTTGCTAAAATTTTCAGCTTAGGTGAACCCAGGAAAATCTTACCTCATCTATAAATCTCAAAAAGAAATGAACCAAACTGAAATTGTATTATTTCACTATGTGCAATATGCAACAACTTCCTCTCCTTTTCCCTTTTTCCAGAGCTATAAAGACATATTTAAGGGTTGCTGAGAAGATAGTCTAACAAAATTCAAAAAATTAAATAAGGAAATGTCTAAACCTATATATTAGATGGAGAATACCAGAACAAGCTTCCATCCTATTATCCCTTAGACCTGGCTTTGGAACCAAGTTTTATCTGAATCCTGGATTGACCTAGCTTCTTGAATTTGTGCATTTTAAAAAAAATTATCTGAGCTTTAGGCTTTTCCCATGTGAAATAAAGATAACAAGTTTCCCACAATTACAAAGATTGAATTAAGTAACATGAGGCATGAAGTCGCTTACATTATTTGACACAAAGTAGGTATTTATAAAATTTGGGTCAATATTTTCCTTTCTTTTCATGATGAAGGCACCTTTTCTGGCCAGAAGGGGATGCTGCGTTTTGAACTGGAGGTCTTGAGTTTTGATTTTTCACTTAATTTACTAGACAATTTACTTAACCTTTCTGAATAGATTTTAGCTATTTTTTAATGAAAATGAATATTAGTTTTCTTCTATGAAAAAATGTATAAAACTGTACAATTTAAACTAAAATATTAAATACATGTAAGGTATTATTATTTTTATGAATTCACACAGCTGAATAAAAAATACAGACAAGGATAAGAACCATAGTTCTATGAATCTGTTCTTCAGAGAAGTGGAAAACTACACTGCTGTCTTATTCTAGAATGATGAGAATTTTCTCCTGTAGGTTTCTTCAAGGGTATGTTTATTGGAAGTGTGTCGTAATAAAGTACATGGTGTCCTTAGAATGCACAGGTGAAGGATAGCACAGTGAAACTGGAATCCAGGATATTTAGTTTATATTTCAAATCAAGCTGTAATTTGTCTTTTCCTCTCTTGGTTCTCTTTCTACTGTGTGGGTTCTCTATTTCGTTCTGGAAGATGGTATTGAGCATTTACCCCATGCCAGACTGTTTTTCTTTCTGAAGATATAGAAAGAAGCTTTTTCTTTTTTTGGAAAAATTAAGTCTTAGGCTTCATTACTTTTAAATAACAAATATTTTTGGAAATTTGTAGCACCTTCTCCCAGTAGATAATAAAAGCAAACTGAAGATGAGGAAGTATCCCCTGACATTGATATAAATCTTTGAAGTTCTTCTTTCTAAGGAAGGGACATTCCTATTCAAATGTTCCGTTTTACATGCATAAAAATTAGGTGATCACTAGGGGAAAATCATTTTCAAAATCTAATTTAATTCATTTAATGAAACCATAAACCAAAGAAAACAAAAGATTTGAAGGAAAAAAAGAAGATATACATTAACCAATGAAAGGTTTCATTTCCTACTAAGAAAAAAAAAATAGTGCTCAGTAAGATTTGAAAACAGAAGGAGGCCAATTCGTTTTGATCCTATGGCAATACTTTGAAGCCTACTTTTTAACCTAGTCTATTTTACATTTCCAGATGCTACGAAAAGCAATGTATGCAGAAAGCAACACCAGTGGGGATTTGAGTATTTCATTTTCCCGACTGTAGTGATGATTTAGATCTTACTTTTTCTGAAAGCATCTTTAAAGAATTCTTCAAGCTATCTGGAGAATGCTGGCTTGCAGAATTAAGCAGTAGGTCTGCATGGGTTGCTACGAGAGGTTGTAGTTGATTGATGTTGCTGAGAACTTCTTTTGCTTTGGCTGTGTTTTCAGGTGAATAGTAAATAAACTGGTACCCAGTGCTGCAACAACAAAGATGAAGGCAAGTTATACAAAGAGCAAAAAGAATTTGTAGCTTTTAAAAGAATTTGGTAAATGATAAACAGAACTTCAGGTACCACTATTTCCTACTATACAGATAAGAACTGTCGTAAGACATTTTAATGCCCTAGCAATTTTTAACTAAGATGATGAAGATATCTTTTTAGACTCGAGGTAAAGCTTCATAAAGAATATGAAGATTCTTTATATGTCAAGTATTAGTATTAAAATTAGTATTAATATTAATTTCTAATGAACCTGAGGCTATATGAAAGTATGAGCTTTTATATTCAAGCCAATTTCAATTTAAATCCTGGCTTGCCACGTACCACCTTCGGCAGCCTTCCACTTTCTCTCCAGGAAAGTGAAAATCATCATCTAAACAATTCTATGGGGTGGGTATAATCACAGATCATTCAGACAAAATGCCTCAAATAGTGGTGGGCAGGAGTAAGCACTCAATACCTACTACCTATAGTTTCCCGCATGATATTGGGTGAGAGTTGGAGAGAGGAAATTAGCCACAAAATGAGGAGAAAATAGGGCAGCGCCTGTGGCTCAAAAGGGTAGGGCGCCGCTGGCCCCATATGCCGGACGTGGTGGGTTCAAACCCAGCCCCAGCCAAAAAAAAAAAAATTCCATTATGTTATTTTATTATTATGCTTTCTGTTCCTTGTTGTTTTCCATTTGATTCATAAAGAAATATCAAACAGATTTTTAACTAAAGAAGTATTGGCTTTTATAATCATCTAGGAATGGATTAAGCACATTATGGAAGTAGAGATTCCTTGGAGTGAAGGAATTTTTGCCCAGTTTCACTGGGAGAGATGAAAAACACATTCCAGCTAGGAAAGTAGTTAAACAGCATCACACCAGCCAGAAGGAGAGAGGAGGGAGGTCAGGGTGCAAGCCCCGCTTGATGCACCCTTGCTTATTTCCCACTACCCCCAACTGTTGGGGCAGTTTTTCAGAAAACTTTGCAGCCTATGTTGAATATTTATTGAATAGCTCCCTTACATAATTCAACGTCTCATTCTGAAAAGTCAGAAACCACTAAAAAAAAATTCACATCTAGGAAGCGTTCTCTGTCCTCTTCTTGTTACATTAATGATTTTTCAGGGGAAATTATCAGAATCTTTAAGGAGACGATACTCTTTTGTAAAGATGTAATGAATATTCTATTCTAGTCTAGTCTATACATTTTGCAAAATGATTAAAAGAAATGCCCACAAATGCTTGGGCTATTCAGAAGTTAGGACAAGAAGTCAATGAGGGATACAGGTTTATAAGGGCTAAGAAATAACAGTGTGAATTTCTGACACCCTTACAAAGATTTCTTCTCAATCTCTTACTTGCAGACTTTTAAATGTCAGAAGTGAGGGCTTCAAAGAAAACTTACCTTAAGTACTTATTTATACACTTCATTGCAAATTAAAGCAAATGAAAAATAACAATTGAGTAGAGGAAAACAATAGTCCCTGCCAATTACTTATGTCTCTTTCTGGTTTCATTGTATGGAGCATACTAAGGCCTTAATAAGTCAAATAACTCTGTGTTGTTTTGCAAAGAAAATGACTACCAAAGATATAGAGGAGTCACTGGGGTGGAGAGCATGATCAATCCCCAGCAGCTCTGAGGGCTGAGAGTAGGACCGACTACAAGCCCAACACAGGACAGTGTGTAGTAGCTGTGATCCCTCTTTCCTGTCAGTAGAGTTTGCCTCCTGGTGTCATCTCAGGGACATTGACAGGGCTCTCACAAGTCATCCCTCAGAAGCTAGGGTGCTCATGGCCATGTGTGGTCTCCATCTCTCTTGTCACATGACTCCTCCTGCTGAGCCTCTCTCTCATCCATTCACTCCCATTTCTTCCTACTGCTTCACTATTGCCTTCTGAATATTTCTGATTATTACCTATGTCTGTTATCTTTTCTGCATATTTCTTACTCTACAAATTTCTTTAAAGTCTCCATTCCATTTGATTCTAATACATCTATTTCTGAAAGTTATTTTTTGCATGTTGTTTACTTAGTTTAATGGAGTTCGAATTTTAGTGGTCAGAAGATTCACTTAGGGATGAGCACAGGGCCTAGGTGTTCAATGAAAAAAATGCAGACTCCTTGGCAGCACCAAGTAATTCTGCTTCGGCAGGTTGCAGCATTTGTAATTAGCACTGAGCAGATCTCCTGCAGGTGGACAACAGAGCATCTTTAAGGACACCTGCTGCCAGCAGTTTGACTCTGAGATCCTCTCTGACCCTCTGATCATGCTATACAATGCCTCTGATTAATGTTCCTCTGTGAGCTATTCTGATTCTCTTAGTACCTTTTACAAAGCTACTTGTATATCCCATCTTTATATTCAGCACACGTTGCTTTAGTTCCCTTCTCATTACCAGTGTTTTCTGTCTTAAACTTTTTCATCATTGTTTCATCTTCTCTCCCCTAATACACTTCCAAGACACTCTTCAGTCACAACCATGGGAGGTAACCCTAACTCCTCCGTCTTGCTGCTCAGTCTGCCTTTTACGGAGCAGAGTTATGGAGCAGACATTGGTTCTTCTGATAAAGTCTTTTAACGATGAGCATCTCACCTCGTGAGGTTGAAAGATTCATTTTCCACAATAAAAACCAATGTTGGTGTCCAGGATGAAATAGTATAGTATAGAGAAAAAATACTGCTACTCACAAAATAATTTTAAGTCTACATAAATTTCATCTACCTCTTCAGTGCCTTACTCTTTAAACATGTCATATATTTTAACAGTTATAGCTTCTTAAATGGAAAGTTATAAGTATAATTTAATTATATAGATAAAAAGAATATAGCTAAACTCTATTTTATAGTGATATGAAATTTAAACTGAATCCAAACACTTGAGTCAACTATCAATCAGACAAAACTGGAAGAAAGACAAAATATTTGCTTGAACAAAAAACCTGTTATAGGATATAAATAATACTGCAAATCATAGAAGATGAAAATTGAGATCAGTTTCATAAAATTTTTCTATTTATCAGATATGAATTGAAATATAAATGTGTATATGTAATAATTAAAATATTTTCATGTTTAAATTTAAGATTAATTTAATTAGAAGACACACATACACACACCCCATCCTCGTGTGTGTGTATGTGGTCATATCATGGAGAGATAAAAGAAGATAAATCACGTAGTGAAATAGTTACATTCATATGCATAAACTCTACTTGCTAACTAAAACACAGTTAAAATAAGGACTTGCATATTCCCAAGTGTATATTTTGCTCCTCCTCCTTATTTCCCCATCCTCAGAGTGGGCCTGCTTAGGACTCAGCTCTTGGCACCTCCTTTTTTATCTATATGTCCCTTCTAAGTACTCTTATTTAATCTCACAATTTACATACCCATGTTATGCTAATGCTACCCAAATTTACATCTCTAGCCTTGACCTTTTCCTTGAACTTCAATTAAAGTAAAAGCTCTCCTTGTGACAGCTCCAATGTCACACGTCCCAGCCTGAGCTCTTGATCTGTTCCCCTTCTCCACAGCCAGCTCCTTCCGCACCCCTCCCCATTTTAGTTTATGCCAAGTCTATTTGATTTGGCCTATGAATCATCTCTTCTTCTTCTACTTTTTGTCTACTTTCTTAGAAAACTCTTTTTTTCTTCAAAATATACCCAGAATCCAATCTGATATTTCCACACTTACTGACACCATCCATTTTCTACTGCCAGGATTATCGAAAAATGAACCTTTGTATTCATATTTGTTTCTGGAGAAATAAATACTACCCTAAGTCATTGAACTCTAGACTTATGCTTTGGGTTTGAAGAGGGAAGGTAGGCAAATAAGAGGGCAATAACCCAGCTCTTCCTCAGCTCCCGACCACCAGTCCTAGGATCCAGTCTGTTTCTTCCCCTCTCTTCCCTTCCCTGCTCCATTGCTACCTCTACTCCATAACCTATTTTCTCAACCAAGCTACTTCTTTGGGCAGTGGAGTTATGGAAAAATATAGATGAGAGATGATTAAGAGGCAAGGAGAGAAAGGGAAGAACAAGATATAGGAGAAGGGGATTAAGACCGATGAGTTTAGGAAAACATGCTTTAAGGAAGTGTATCCCTTCTCCTGTGGCAGAATTAAATCTCCAGAGGAAAAAATCTAATGACTATTTTCACTTATTTCTTTACATTTCGAACACTACTTGTAAAAAATAAAAATAAAAATAAAAAGCCGTCTCTTAAATCCAGAGGGAGGAATAGAACGCTCTCAGTTCTCCCTGAAAGAAAACCACGTGGATAACAAAAGAAAATTTATACCTTAGTGCACTTAAATATACCCTCCTGGTTTCACAGGGCTTAACAACATGCTTCACGGTACTGTAGAAGGTAAAAGCACACCTCTCTGCTTTCCCGCGTGCTCTTTTCCCTTTCCATTTTCTGCTGGAAGTAGGACTTGCAAAAAAAGATTTCGAAAGAAAATAATATTTTTTTTAACCTCCTGGGAAGGCTTAAATTGATATTTGTCTTTAAAACTACTCTTGTTGAAAACATTTTGGTTTTGTGAAAATTTTAGAATCAGAGTGTTCTGACCACAATATGATTCTGGCATTTATTAGCTCTGTGACGAATGATGCTAATTAAGTGGGGAGAACCTAACATTGATTTCTGTTCAATTGCCACCTCGAAGGAAATCTGACTGTTTGGGTCTGACCACAGTGGCTTCTACCATCCTAATTTTCAGTTTGCAAGTTCTTACCTGGACTTTCTTGACCATTGAGCTCTGTCTTTGATGTATATTGTTTCTCTAGCCCTATTCTTTAATAAAAATTTTCCATTCTATGACCTTTAAATGAGGCCCAATATGTTTTCATTTCCTTCCATGTCCTATTCCCATTTTACCCTGAATTCACTTGCCCTGATTTCCGTTGCCAGCTTCCCAGGTCTGGTTAGTTCTATTTCTGCCTAGTTCGCCTTCTGATATTTTCAGACTCATTTCTCTGCCAACGTGTGATGGAGTAATGCCCACAGCAGGTCCCCGATTCCCTCCAACCTCAATACTATTCCATTCCATCCTGAACTTTATCCCATGATGTACCTAATCAAAGCATATGGTAAGAAAGGTACAAGAGTGAAAATCATTCCCAAATACACTGCAAAGGTAAATGTTCCTGTGACTGCAAACAGGTATGAGAGAACTTTTTAGTGATAGAAATGTCCTAAAATGGAATTATGTTGATGACTGCACAACTCTGCGAATTTACTAAAACTTATTGCATCATCATATACTTCTAATAGGCATTTTACGCTATGCAAACTACCTCATAATAGATCTCTTTTTTTTAAAGGCAGTGGCTTAAGTTCCTATTTACCTTTCAGTTATATAGTCTATGCTTAAACATCTTTAAAACTACTTTTGTTGAAAAAATGTTGGTTTCATGAAAATTTTGTAATCACTGTGATCTGATCAAACTATGATCCTGCCATTTATTAACTAATGACTATGATTTTGTAATCAAAATACAGAAAATTAGAAAGTACATTTATGAGTCCTTTTTTTACGTTAAATTTGACATTTTTAAGAGAATCCCTAAGAAAGCCAATATTGTATACTGGGTAACTTATATGAATTACTGAATCCCCTTCTCTATCAATATAATAGCTAATACTTAGTGGGTATACATTATGGATCTAGCATTATTCTAAATATTTTTCAGGGAATTTATTATTTAATTTTGACAACATTCCTCGGAGAAACAAATATTGATCCTTTTTACAGATGTAGAAATTGAAGCCTGGGTAGGTTAAGTCACATGGCCTGGATGGTACAGCTAGTGAAGATGACAGAACTAGCTTTAAACCCAGCTCTGCATCATTACACATTTTGAAATCCCAGTTATGTTTTACCATCTCTTGAATATAGTACTGGCCCATTTTAAATCTGGAAAAATTATAAAGCCATAACTAATACGGGCAACATTTTCAATTTAATAACATAATGATGAGTATAGCTTATAAATATTAAAATAAAATTGAAAGTTCTCATCTTCTAATTAAAACAAAGCTCATTAGAGAAGATATATGACTCAGCATTGTATAACTATTTTATAACTATTACTATTGACTATTTTATAACACAGATTAGACTAAAGAAATAATTTGAGAATCATTTCATAGCACATTACTTTCAACAAATATTTAACAACTACTACACGGTCAATGAAAAGGAAAGTGGAAAGCTAGAGGCAGTCAGTAAACCAGAAACTTAGTGGATTTACAGGTGATGATGCCTGCCCACTAAATGCTATACATAAAGGGCTGGTAGCAGGGGAGAAGAAAAAGGAAAAACCTTTTTATCAGAGTCTTCTTCTCTTAAGACCTTGCAAATAGAAGGCTCCAGCTTCTTTGTGTATGTACATACTCTGAGGGTAGCCATGGTTTCAGGGCTTGCTTACTAGCCACAGGGTGCCAGAGCTTTTACATAGCACAGAATGGATATAGGAAATGTAAAGGGATGTCCCATTGCATCCAACTTTTCTAGGTACTTTGTGTTTACAGACATTTTTTTCAGGAACTAGTTTCCTTATTTGCTGGAAGTTTCCATACTTGCTGGAAGTAAAAGTTGCAAAAGCATTTTTAGAAAGACAACCAAAAATAAAATTAAAAAAAAAAAAGGAAAGAAGGAAGGGGAAAGGAGGAAGGGAAGGAGGGAAAGGAAGAGAGACAGAAAACAAAGCTATTCTAAAAGGAATAGCACTCTCTGTATTTATCTGTACCACTCAAAATAAACAAGTTAACTTTCCCAAGACATTCACTGATAGGTTCAGATTGATGTCATCTGTATGTGTATATATAGAGTGTGTCCAAGAAAAGTATACATATTTTAAGAAAGGAAAAAACTATTAAATTTGTAATACTCAAGTTACCTGTGACTTCTGCAAATATAAGAAGAGCTTAACGTGACTTACATTCATCTTTTGTTATTAGTATATATTGAGTATTATAATTTTAATACAGTTTTTCCTTTCTTAACATGTGTAATAGGCTGCATGTGGTGGCTCACACCTGTAATCCCAGCACTCTGGGAGGCTGAGGTGGGTTGGGATTGCTTGAGCTTAGGAGTTTGAGACCAACCTAAGCAAGAGTGAGACCTCATATTTAAAAACAGGTGTTGTGGCAGGTGCCTATAGTCCCAACTACTCAAGAGGTTGAGGCAAGAGAATCACTTGAGCCCAAGAGTTTGAGGTTGCTGTGAGCTATGATGACACAGCACTCTACTAGGGGTGACAAAATGAGACTCTGTCTCAAAAAAAAAAAA
>NW_003852436.1:2935502-2943168 GCF_000181295.1 Otolemur garnettii
TGAAATGATTACATAGTGTTCTACTTTCATGATGCAGAATAATTTGCTTATTCATTTATTCAAGATGTTTATTTTACTATTATAAATGGTAATCTATGAACATCTCTGAAAAATTTACTTCTTTCATTTTTATTGTGGGCATAGTCCTTAAAAAGTGCTATTTCTAGGGTGTACTTGAGAGTGCTGTATGTAGAAAACTGATAAGGCTAAATTCTTAAAAATTATTTTTACTGACTACAGAGAAATTTTAGACCGATAAAATAGTAACTGACTGAGTGAAAATCACATCAATTCATATTTTTTTAATAGCACAGATAAAGTAATTTACTTTTAAAATTATGTTCTCATAAAGACTCAGAAGAAGTTGAGGGACTGACTGTATTTTATTTCTCTGGTGGGTAGCAAAACCAATTCCAAGAAAGATCATCCATAAGCTAACACTGTTCATTTATTAAGAGGATGTGTTTTATGTTGAATATCTTCTGACTTCCTGATATGAATGATTATGAAAGAAGAACTTGAGCCTGAGGATAGAAGTCTAATTTTCTTTCCCTCGCTCTGTCATTGGCTGTATGGATGATTCATTCTTTGGTCCTCAGTATCCCTATCAATAAAAGTTAATATGGAAATTCATGATTCTTTGTAAATTCTAAGGCTTAGAATTTTGCATTCTTTAATGCAAAAAAAGCACAAACTTGACAAACTGATTTCCTTATTCCCCAGAATGTCTCTTTTTATTGAACACAGCAAAGACAACTGACCTGATGAAGATCTATGTAGTGAGAATAAGATGGAGTCAGGCAGGCTAGGACGGACATGACACGGCACAGCCGGTCTGGTCGGTTAGGTCCTACCTGACCTTCACCCCCTCCCCATTCATACTGTGTTGTACATTTAACTCTCACCCTAATGATATCTATCTTAAGTAATTTAAGTAGATTAAGAAATTAACTTTTAAATTAAAATGTTATAATAGGTCACTAAATTATACTGATTATTATTAAAATAAGGGTTAATGTGGTCTTTAAACTTTAATATATAAAACTATAATTTTGGAAATAAAAGAATAGAACAGTCTTAGAGAAACTGCTCTGACTGTTCTCCAAAATCCTGGCCTTCTGACAAATAAAATTTGGTGGACTTAGCCCCTTCTCTACATATTAGCTGACAGTGATATGCGGCCGGACCCTCTTCCTCTGGTAACACTTACAAGCAATTAAAACTAATGGTTTCTTTCCTGTTTCCCAGCTAAGTTGGCCTTTAGCCAGTTATATAAACCAGAAGCATAAAAGTCCTTGAACCTTGTCCACTCTTCTTCAAGCCCTCATCCAGTTGAATTTAAATTCTGTAACATGTTCCCTTTTAAATCTGCAGTTCCATGGCTACCTGTTTTCACCGTCACTATTATAATAATCTAATTGCTTACCCTCCTTTAGTTTACTCCAGAGTGTCACTGAAAATGCACATATAATCATGTCATTCTTCAGCTAAAACCTTGTCATCACTGGAGTCCCCTAGCCTTAAGATGAACTGCCAGGATCTGATATAGCACCAAAGTGTCCTTAGGATTTAGCCTGTGCACTGCCCAGCTTTATATCCCTTCAAACTCACACACACTGTGCTAGTTACTCCATGTTGTTGGAGTTTACAAGCCAAGGTTCAGTGACAGCATGCCCACATCCTAGGTATGCAGGGAGTCTTCCTTGGTATCTCTAAATTCTCATCTCTGACTAACACACAAACACAGAACCCACACAATTGCCAAGCTCTCCTAAATATCTCTGTAATCGATCTCCTTCTCTACACCTGTGCTGACATCCTAAGCCGTGTCATGTTCCTTCTCTGATGGAATGACCACAATAACCACTTAACTACTGCAAGCCTCCTGGCAAGGAAGAGGATGTTGGAATCATTCAGGCAAAGTCCCATCTAATAAAGATTTTTTAATAACACTATTTATCTCATGTCACACATACCATTTATCTTAT
Organism: Otolemur garnettii; assembly: GCF_000181295.1. Lineage (NCBI taxonomy): Eukaryota > Metazoa > Chordata > Mammalia > Primates > Galagidae > Otolemur > Otolemur garnettii. Next base: position 2,937,491 of record NW_003852436.1, read on the forward strand.
TTTTCCATGACACAAATGCCATGTGTATAGTATTTTAGTTAGTAATTTTACCAAAAAAAAATTGTATGTTCTATAGTTAGCTTTTTTTAAAGTTTTGAAAAATATGGTATTTTTAGTTTTCTGGCAATTTGTTTGTAGATAAGTTTATTTTCTACTGTATGCTTCCTTGGGAATGACGGACATTAAACAGATGAATAGGGAGCTTTAAAAATATTTTGGAAATCATGCAGTGTTTAACTTGCGTAGAGAAGTTCTTCCTTGGAGGCAATGCATACTCGCTGAGATAATATATTGTGACGTGGCTTAAAATACTGTTTCAGTTAACAGTGAAGAAGAACTGTAACTTTTGATTGATGGAAAATAAATCTTCAAATCATATAATCTTTTCATATTTAGTTTTTAATTAAGCAGGGAAAAAAGGTATTATTTTGTTATTTGCATAGTAGATTTAACATTTTAAGTCTCTATTTTCCCACTGACTTTTTCTTCTGATATACATGTTAAATATATAGCTATATCTATAGTACACAGAAAACCAAAGAGTAAGGTCAGTGGCTTTCTGAACTCCCGCACTAAGACTGGTTGTGTGCTTTGGCATTTTCAGATACTGCTCTCTGCACACATTTATTATTATTAAAAATTTTGAAGATATTGTCATTCATCGTTTAGTAAAGATATTGTCATTTATCGTTAAACAAGTTATTTTCATTAAAAGAAAGATCTAATTTTTAAAAATTCTGAACTGTCATATTATATATAATGCTTCTTGCCTAACTATCAGATCATATTTCGCCTTCCATACTTTTGGGCAGGTTCTGGAAAGACTGAAACCAACTTGTAAATGTTAAAGTCACCATTGCATTACTAATATTGAATCAGGTCTTAAGTTGGCTGTTTTTGTAAAAATTGTCATCTTTCTTCTTTCAGAAGACACAAAAATATATTTTCCCTTCCTAGTGAGGTGTAAGTAAGCACCAACATTCTAATACCTGCCAACGGTTGCTTTTATAGCCTGTAAGACATTTTCTACAAGGGTCCCTATGTTTCTGCTTCTGTTTCCTGATTCCACAAAAAGTCCTTATGTATCTGTTACTTAGTTCAGTCACACTGATATCTTCAGGCAGAGTAATTTGTTCTTCCCTGTACACCTACAGCAGGCAATTCTTTTACTTCATTCACTCACCCCCACATTCTTGTTCATTCAACAAACACTCACCAAGCTCGTTCCTGGGATACTGTGATTAGACCCAGCAGTCTGTCTCAGAGTACATACAGTCGAAAGCAGTGTTTTTCAATCTTTTTTATCTCATGGCACACTTGAACCTATAGTTAAACTTCCATGGCACACTTTAATTATTATGTTGATTTAAGAAAAGAGTTTTTAAAAAAAGAATATATTGACTGTGTTTTGAACTTCTTCTTTTGAAAATAACTTAATTAATTATCTTTAAAAACTTTTGTGGCACATCTAAGGCCACAGCACACAGGTTGAAAATCACTGGTCTAGAGGGATGTTTGTACACTTGGTGTCTTAAAGCAGAAGAGGCCTAGGGAAGGAGTCAGAGAAGCCTTATGAGCAGAAGTGATTCTAAACTAAGATCCCAGGGGATGAAGAAACTCTATGGTTCACCACAGAGGGTTGTGTGAGAGGAGGGAGCTGAAGAAGAAAGAGGGCCAGATCATGTAGGAACATAGTATGTATTTTGGATATTTTCCTCCAGGTTGAGAGGCTGCTAAGAAGTGGCTTATATTATAAAATCAAAATATTAAATATTTGCTTTTTGGAACTATTGTTCCAAAAAAGATGAACAAAATTAATTGAAGGAGAGCCAGCATGAAGGGGAAATGATTGAAAGGTTTGGCAATGGAGCACTTAACCTGGAGCAGTTCTATGGGTTAAGATCATTCGAACCTATACCTCATTATTGAAATGATGAACTTCTGAAGAAATAAAAAGGTAGAATAGACTTAATCCTTTTTTTAAGTGGAAGAAAAAGAAGAAGAATTATCCAGGATTTCCAGGTTTCTGCATTGAACAGATGAGTGGACAGTAGTGCCTATTAAAGAAAAAGAACCCCCAAAAGAAGTAAATTTGAAGACAGAAGTGTGAAATGGCTTATTCTGTTCATCTTGAGATATCAGGAGCTACGTGCTAGATAGTTATAAAAATGTATCTGCACCTCATGAGCCATGCCTGGACTTAACACGGGGTACTCTCTGAAGCTCACTGATTAAGACTCACTTGGAAGTTAAATATACAGGGTGCAATTTAATTGCACATGAACTTCATGTCTATATTATGCATATTATTACAACTTTTTTGGAGGCATATTTCTAAAATATAATCACCTCTTACCTAAGAAATTCCACTTTCTTAATGGAAATTCTTCTTAATTTCTAGGAATCCTTTCTAACTTTAATATAGTTATTTCTTTAAGTGTAGGAATTTGTCAAGAAAAAACACTCATAAATTTGCAGAGAGGTATGAATAAAAATGTATGATATACAAGCACAATTCTAAATGACCACATTAGTGCATTTGTTAAATAATTATGCTACACCCCATCAACAAAACCCTACTCAGCTTTTAGAAAGAATAAAATCGACACGTCCTGAAGTGAGAAATTGCCAAAACATTTTTGAGTGAAAGTATACTTGTTTATGTATTTTATAGATTACAGCTTATTTCAATTAATAAAATCAGACAGACATGATGGTACATGCCTGTTGTCCCAGCTACTTAGGAAGCTAAGACAGAAGGATCCCTTGATCCCAAAGGGTAAGGTTACAGTGAGCTAAGATGAGGCCATTGCACTCCTTATGGGCAACAGAGCAAGACCCTGCCTCAAAAAACAAAATAAAACAAAAAACAACCTTGTCATAAACTATTTAATTAAAAGCATTTTATTTTCTTCCTATCTCAAACTATAAACTTGGGATATCTAATCAAAAGATAAAAGTCATTACTTATTAAAAATTTGATGTTGTATATACATGGATATGTATATAGAGAAGACCACTTGAAAAAGAAAAACCTGGTAATGGGATGGCAGGATCAAAAGGAAGGTTTACTTTTAGCTCTTTTAGGATTCCAGGTATCTACTCAGAAGAAATAAAATCATTTTACCATAAGGATATTTGCACTAGAATTTTCCCTAAAGCGCAATTCACAATTACCAAGACGTGGAATCAACCCAAGTGCCCATCAACTCATGAATGGATTAAAAAACATGGTGTTTGTATAACATGGAATACTATTCAGCCATAAAAAAAAATGGAGACTCTACATCTTTTATATTAACATGGTTGGAGCTGAACAACAGTCTTCTTAGTGAGGTAACAGAGGATGGAAAAAGCAAGTGATCCAATGCATACAATACTAATATGAAACCAATAAAGAAACACCTATAAATAAATAAATTCAAGGCAGGAGGAGGAGGCAGGAAAGGGGAGAAGGGAAGAGAAGAGGGTGGGGATTTGATGTGCTCTCACTTAATGGGTACAATGTAAGGGTAATCAGGACACCCCATGGGTGAAGAGCTCAACCACAACTTGAACTTCATCTAACAAATGCAAACAATGTAACCTAATCATTTGTACCTTCATATTAATATGAAATCAAAAAGAAAAAGATCTCTGGTGCACACTTTTTGTAGACCTAGCTTTGTACTTGCTAAACTATGAACTAAGCTGAGAGCTGAGAGTAGCCAACACGGCACTAACTCATAGAAGGAAGATAATATACTCCCAAAGGATGAAATTATAATCAACATGGACAATTTAATTACCCATCTTCTTTAAAATAACATATAGTCAGCTACTGAACTGAAGTTTCAAAAACAAAAAGGGGGGGATTGATGGAAGCTTTTATTTAACTCATACTTACTTCCCTAGTGCCTGTGTAATTTTACTTTACTTTTGAAGTGAAAATTTTGTGACAGAAATTGTTTTTTTCAAAAGAAAAAAAGAAAGCTATATTTGAAAGTAAATAAGAGATGAATTTCAGCTACAGCCTCTGGGACTGATATTTTATATAGATTAGCTTGGGAGTATTGGGCATGACTTCCCAAGAAACCACTTCATTAAAAATAGAAAGCACGGTGGCCAGGTAGATCATTGATACCAGGTACAAGTCAATGTTTGATGTTTCAGGTGAATGCGTGGGTTACCATCCTGATTTTGGTTTTTGAAAAAATACATGTATTAGGGTTTTAGTTCTTCTAGAAATGTCTCAAGTATGCAGCACGAAAACCTCTCTACTATGTTTGATTTTTTTTCTTTTTTTGCATGTTACACAAGCTCACTAAGTTTTCCCAGATAAAAGTCTGATAGCTTCAATTTCACATTTGGTTCCCTTTTGCAAAGCTGTAATGAGTTCAGGATTCTCCAAACAAAAATTTCCAGTGACTGAGTGGTAATAGTTTTCTTTACTCAACAAGTATTTCTTTACTTAGATTTTCTTTTCTCCTGGTACCTAATTGGGATTCTACAGGGTTTTCAAGTTCAAATTTATCCGTGTAGCTATTTCTGTTTCTATTTTCCATACCCTACTTTTGACTTCCCATAGAACTGTTCACTTACAACTACTGGTGGTTCTCAACCCTGGCTACCCATTAGAGTTACCTGGGAAGGTAATAAAATATACCAATGCCTGGGCCCTATTATCAAAGATTTTGACTTAATTTGCCTGGAGTGATACCTTATACACAAAATGTTTTAAAGCTCCAAAGGTGATTCTAATGTACAGACAAAATTGAGATCCTTGTCATATATAATATTCATCTTGTTACATTATGTTCATTTGTGAATCTTTTTCTCCCACTGTGTTTAGTGCTTTAAGGCAGAGACTGTCTGATTTATATATGAATTCTAATGCCTGTTGTATTTGATCTGTGGAACACATATACAAAAAGTGCTCTGTGGGACATTCCAAACAATCTGGAATTCAAGAGCACCATCTCTTACTCAAGGAGAACATAACCTATTACAAAAATAGCAGAAAAGAAAAGAATCCTGATATTCTATAACTGTGACCCAAAAAGGCTACAAGAGAAGTAAAAATAAAAATATTAGAGAGGAAAATCAAATCAACTTGAGAAATAATGAAGGCATTATTAAGGGTGATATCTTAGGATGGACGATGTGTGGAGGGTTTTTTCCCCTCAAACCGTGCAAGAATGAATGGAATTTTGAATAGGATTGTATAGATGGGTTTTGATAGAAAGAAACAGAAAATAGTAGGGAGATGAGAACAGAATTTCGTTTAAAATAGAAGACTGAAGAAAAGGAAAATGTGGAAATGAGTGGAGCCCATTCAGGAAGTAGTTTATATAGCATTTAAGAAACAACTATAGAAGTGGGTGATGAAGGTAGAAAGCTGGTGGAGTCCTGAATGCCCAATGAATCAAGCATGGATTCCTTCAATGTCTCTGCGCACAGGACAAACACACTCAGATACTGTGCTTTAGGAAGATCCCCTTTTCCTAATTATATTGTAACCTTTAGAGAGCATGTTTATGTGGTCTGAATTGTATGATAGCAAGGTTTTCATATGCTAAAATCCTTTTCATTATATGGTCAATGTACTTGTCTCAAAAGAGATCATCAAGGAACAGAAATACAAATGACATCTGTTCTTAGACAACAATATTTCATTGACTTAGTTGAGGAAAAAAAAA
>NW_003852436.1:2943188-2953482 GCF_000181295.1 Otolemur garnettii
TTCACTTAAGGTGATTTTCTGTCCTGCAAAATTACTCCAACCTCAAGTCCAAGTTACTCATTTTATATGGTCAGATTTACATTAGCATTGACTGGCAGAGAAAGTATTGGCATGGTATGACGCCTCTTTAGGCATTACATCTCTGCAACTCGTCAGCCCTTAACAGAGAGGCTGAGATCATGCTCACCTGTCGATCGCTTCAGCAAGTCATCTTTGTCCCATACTACTGCCCCGTGGAGAAGAGCTCCACACTAAACCGCTTTTTCATTTCTCATTGTATTTTATCAATAAAGTCAACAATCAATAAAGCAGTAGAACAGACAGCTTTGAATAAAAAATCCAAAGCATTCAATGTTTACAAGCACTGAATACATTTTTCTCTTAATTTTAAATTTGATCTAAGAGTTGTCTGAATGTGTATGCGTTAATATATAACATTCCAATGAGAAGTGAAGAACGGAGAAGGATTCATACATTCATATAAATATTTAAAACTTAAGAAATATTACTCAAGGCCAGGCAGGGTGGCTCATGCCTATAATCCTAGCACTTTGGGAGCCTGAAGCAGAAATATCATCTGAGCCCAGCAGTTTGAGACCAGCCAAGGTAAGAATGAGAACTGGCCCTATCTCTTAAAAAGTATAAAAATTGGCCAGGGATGGTGACACACACTTGCAGTCCCAGCTACTCAAGATGCTGAGGCAGGAGGGTGGCTTGAGCCCAGGAGTTTGAAACTGCAGTGACCTATGATGATGCCACTGCACTTTACCCTGGGCAACAGAGTGAACCCTATCTCAAAATAAATAAAAATAAAAATAAGAATTACTCAGGGTCTAACCACAAAACTCAATGTTTTCTTTGCCAGTGTCATATAGTGCTATTTTATTAAATTATAGAGTTAGGTTCCATGTTTCACATATTGATGCTTATATGCTTAAATAGATTCAGGGTGCCCCATGGAGAGTTTTGAGTCTTCTAATTGTGTTATGCACTTTAAAATTTAATTGAGAAAAAATAGATTAAGTCAATTCTCAAGATAGAAACATAACAGTTCCAGACAGGATAGAATAAACAAATCTATTTAACTTCTCTCGCTAATCACAATAAAACACTCTAGACAAAATATATATGTCACCTAACCAATAACTCTATGAGCTAGAAGAAAGATATATTGGTTAGGGAATGCAGGACTTAAGAAATGATGTGACGGGGAGTTTCACGGGCTTTTTCTTGACTACTGTATGTCCCAACCTGGGTACCAGAGAAGGCTTCACTGTAGTAGCACCAAATAAAAGCCAAAGACTGGGAAAAGAATAGCTTTTAATTATACTAGACAGCTCTAGGAGTGACTATCACAAAAAAAATAGTGCCCTTCCCCCACTAAAAAACAGTGCAGGTAAGAGGTCAGTGAGAACACCCTCCAGCCCCCTCTGTAGAACCTATGGGCAGAAACCTGTCTTCTACTTTAGTAGAGACAACCCTCCTGCCCCGTGGCCCTGTGGTTTGAATGGACTTCCAACTCTCATAAAGTAAGTAGAATATGCCCGTCCCCTGCAGAGCCTGAGGCTGGAACTCTTGACTTCCATTCCTCACTGCAATAATGAAGCAATAGAACCCCTCTCTACAGCAGAAAGGTTTCAGAAGAAAGGCGTGAGTATTTAGGGGGTAACCCAAGGGAGTTTCTCTGCAATTCACTAGTGCTATGTGCTGTTCATGGTGTCGAATGCCCTAATCTACACATGGGATACAGTTTCATAGAACTATAAACCCTCCCCACCAAAATCTAAACAAAAGACATCCCCCCAAAACTAGGGAAATCAGAACAGAGCTAAGAGCTAACACTGAGCCAATACTATTAACTCAAAATCTATTTCTTTAAAAAAATTACATATGCGTTGGTAAGTTCATATCTGTATGTGACAGCTTATCAATTATTTAATTCTAACTTCCTTTAAATGCTTCCCTTCTGAATATCCAAGCATCAGAAAAGAAATTTTATATCTTATAAATGTGGTAAAACTTTGAGAAAATTTCTGGTTTTGACACTCAAATAGATTTTCTAATACTATCACTGTGACAAATGAAGGAGCTCTGGAAATTCCACCCCGAGAAATGACTCCTTCATATAAAAAGCATTTTGAATTAAAGGCCCTTAGAAATCAACAGGGCTCCTACTCTATCTGCATAAACAAATGGACCCATCAAAAGAACAATTCACTTACCTTCTTCTTTTTGTCATCTCAATATATTGCCTGAAAAAGACCAAAAATGCAACCAGACCTGGCTCAAATCATTTTAAATATAATACCTGTCTCTCGGGTTAATTTACAAGTCAATCTGTTCATTCTCCCCATTACCTGTATTCCTCATCTCCCCCTCCTTGCTAAAAGGATGATCTAAAAATATCTGGATCCCCCTGGGATATGGGATAATCACTCCATGATTCTTTCTCCACAGTACATAAACAGCTTCCTCTTACTAATTTGCTTTAACTGTGAGTTGATCTTTCAGTGAACTTTCAGGGGAAAAGTGAAGTTTCCACAATAACTAAGAAAATGACATGAAGGTTATGTTAATCAGCTTGATGAAAATGTTTCAAATTGTATATGAAAACACCACACTGAACTCCATGATTGCATTAATGTACACAGCTATGGTTTAATAGGAAAAATATATGTATATATCAGTGAAAAAAAAAAGAAAAGTGAAGTTTCCCCCCACACTGAAGAATGACTATTTTCCCTAACTTTCAAAATTTGGGTTCTTAATCCAAGAAGAGTAAGTACTTGAAAAGTTATTCTTCATGCCTGGATAATGCTCTTTATGATTTGCTCATGAGTGTGGCATAGCCAGAGCTCAACTGGATGGGACTGGGGGAGAAGAATAAACTTTGAATGCAAAAGCTTTATAGGGCAAATTTTTAAAGCAGGTAATAACAAAATCTGGAGAAAGGTCATATTAAAACTATAAGAATAATGACAATATTTTGGGTTTTGTGTCATGCCCTTTCCCTAAAGAACAGAAGAGTTTCTCATTTAATCTCATCACTTAATACAGAATTCTGTACTGATGTCTTTTTCAAAGGGAATAATTAATTGGTAGGGTTTGTGCTCTATCTCAGGCCAGGGTGGGAATCAAGAAGAGTCAAAAAATAGGACTCATGTTCTGCAGTAAGTACCCTGGGCTCCATCGTTATGACTGTTTCTAGCTGAATCTCCATTTGAATGTCATTCCTTTGAGTGCGCAATGGTTGATACTAGAATATTACCTTGGAAACATGGCTTCCAAGAAAATTCCTTGCCAGCACAGCTCTGCTCAATATGCAACAGACTTGGGCCTTCTGGTTACTCTAATTTAATTTCCACTCGAGTACTCTTGAGAGATTCAACATTATGTTACAGAATGGGCTGGACATGTCCAGGACTATTCACCATGATAGGCCAACCATCTTTATCCTAAACTTGTACATAGACTTCCCCAAAGAGAAGATAACATTAATGGAGTGTACACTTTCCTCCCATCTATACTTACTTTCTTCTTTCTGTTTCAAATCTATGAAGTAGTTTCCGAAGACCTCCATTTTTAAATCCCTGAAAATGGGCAGCTGGGGCTCCCACAGTGATGACGTCGTAGAGAGCATCTGGAATAGGAACAGACAAGGATGTGAACGCCTCCCATTTATCTCCGGCAGCATGCTGCTTGCATTGAAGCATACCTACTGTGGGAAGTATGAGAAATTATTCTGTTTAATTTCTGCAGGAATAACTATGAACTCATATCTCATGGGGGCAAGAGGAGCTAATCTATCTCTCCAAAAGCCACCTGTGCACCTAAACAAGATACAATATTTCCCTGATTTACGACCACATCTTAATTATACGCTGTAGTGTAGAACAGTATGTTCTCTCAATTCTTCTCTATACTTACTGAGATAACACGTTAATTGCTCTTTTGTGTATTTTACTTTATTGAGTTTTGCATCATTTACTTTGCAATCATATTGAAATTCAACAATAATGAACAATCTTTCAACCAAATTTTACATAGAAAAGAGTCAAAATATTAATACATTTTGGCTCAAGGGCAGAACAGCACTAGTTCATTTAAAAAAAAAAAAAAATCCATACAGAGCACTTCCCTGCTGTGTATACTAAATCTTAGGCAATTTTGAACGCAACACACACTTTTGCAATTTCCTAGGTGACATGGAAAGAATACACAAAATGTCTCGATTTTCTAGGAAGATACTTTGTTTTTATAATAAAAAAATCCATACATTTAAATTGAAACTGAGTCCTTTGATCTTGAAAGCCACGAAGTTGGATACATATTAAGTTTATGACTTCAAAACATGCCATCATTTTTGCATTTTAATGAAAAGTATCCCCACAAGAAAGAAGAGAGTGAATGTCTTCTTGTTAAACTACATTTTATCTGAGAAATGTAATTTCATAGTAGATCCTTTTCAAACTGATTTCGGTACTGACATATCGGCTGTTTTTTAGATCTCATTTACTGGGAAAATACAAATTATTTTATTAGCTTCAGGTGAACAGCATAACTTCTTCAGAGCAGTTCAATCCAGATGCACCTAGAATTTTTCTTTTGATAAAAGATATCCTCAAAGTGAAAGACTTTAGCAGCATTCAAACAATGCAAGGCCTCAAGAAAGAATACAACCCAAACCAACCCCACCCATAAGGCCTATACTGAACAGCCACTCAGGTCACTGTGGGGACCACCTCTTGCCCTTTCAAAAGGCCACTAATAAACTTAAAGTCAGCTTTTCTTAAGATAGGAGAGTATTTGATTTGTAAGAAATTTAAATATTTTCTACTCCAGGGAATTTTAATCTAGGGCTATGTGTTTCAGGTGTCCATGAATATATATGTATCTACTCTACCACATGGAAAGGGGCTGCAGGGTCTCCTCTGGGGTCATGAGATCACCCCAAGTTTACTAACACTAAATTTTAATCCAACTTCATTTATCTGATGAGAAACATGCAGCTTGTAAGAAGTCAGATGATTCATCCAAGGCCCCAAAGACCTTCCACCCAGAGTCTTCTGACTTCTCGTCAGGGGCAGAGAGCCAGTATCTCCTGGAGCCTAACCTGAGTCCTTAGCTTTGGATCCTGTGCCACTTATGTGTGGCACTGGGAAAATTATTTAACTTCCCTATGTCTCAGTTTTGTCAGCTACAAAATGGAATCAAAAATAGTCACAAGTGATGAGCATTCTATAAATATTATCGATGATTTTAAGCAGAAACACCACCCATTAATAAAGAGAGGTGATACCTTGACTTCAGTTTATTTCCTCATAAAAATAAACTTCTCAGTGTAAAAAAGAAAGTGAGGCTGAGGCTCTGTTTTCTAAACAGATCAGTTCCTGTTTTAACTTAAACTAAATGCAAAGTGACAAAGCATGATGACAAAGCAATATAATACGGTGTGTTTCTGCCAAAATTTGGGTGACCAGCAATGCTAACAGTATTCAAACGAAGTGACTAAAAATATTATTCAGCCTTAAAAAAGAAAGGAATACTGCCGCTTATAGCAACATAGATAATCCTGAAAGACACTATGGTAAGTGAAATAAGCCAGTTACAGAAGGACAAACAGTCCGCTCACATGATGCTTTCAAAATGGTCAAACTCATAGAAGAGATAATGGTGGCCATCAGGGAATGAGGAGAGGGGGAAATGGGGAGTTGTCATTCAATGGGGGTAAGTTTCAGTTACACAAGATAAATAAATTCCAGAGATATGCTGTACAAAACTGTGTCTACATTTAACAATACTGTGTTGTGCATGTACACATTTAAGAGGGTACATCTCTTGATAAGTGCTCTGAAAACAGTAACAGCCACCACCACAAAAAAAAAAAAAAAACCCACAAAGTGCTACAAGAATTTAGAGGCTATGGATATGTCTATTACCCTTGATTGCGGTGATAGTTTCACATGTATGTGCCCATGTCCAAATTCATCAAATTGTGCCCATTGATATGCACGTTTCTGCATATCAGTTTTGCTTCAGTGAAGCTTTTTTAAAAAAATGTATACATTATGTCCATCTAAGCTCAAACTAAATATATACATACTTACTTCAACTTCTAAGAAGTTGCCTATAGCCTCTCCACTGGATCTGACAAAGCTGGTGGCCTCTTTGGTACAGCCCAACAAGAGGGGAGGAATGAGGGAGTGGGAATCTGAGTAGAAAGATACCATATTCTCAACTGATGAAGGTTTAAATAACTTACCTTTGCCAAATTTGTAAAAACATTTAACCACAAACATTTTGCTGGGGCTTCTTATAAGAAGCCATGCATACAGGGCCCTGAAATTTCAGCTTTCTTAACTTCATGGTGAATCTATCTTTTCAACTGATTCATAATTTCAGCATCCTCCAAAGCTACACTCAAGGAATAGAAACTTTCTCTATTTACCCACCTCACTAAGTATGGGAATTCTAGTCATTTGTGAAGAAACCAGGAGACTCTGAAGTAGCAGGTAAAAGAAGACAGGCAGGTTGCTCGAATAGTCCCCCGTCCTTATAATAAAGAGTTGATCGAATAGTCCCCTGTCCTTATAAGAAAGAGCTAACTATTTTTAAACCTTCTGTAGTATAACTCCTAAAGTGATGGAGATGAACTATTCCGTAAGTTCTGACTTTAACTTCTTTCTACTCTATTTTCTATTTACAAACTCATTCTTGTTAAGGTTTTCACAACGTATTTTCAGTGACGCCTATAAAATCTCTGGCCTAGTTCTGACTCTTCCAAAGGAAATAATCTAATCCCTATCTGCCTTTGGAGACTGTCAACCAGCCTATTTTGCCTACCTTATTCTAATTCTTCACCCCAACCTGCTCTTCCTCCCAGGATCTCGGCAACCAACTCTTTTTTATTAAACCTCCCAGAGTCTAGTTCTTGAGATCATTTTCAATTCCTCTCTCTCTCTCTTTTTTTTTCATCATTATATCTGATCAGTTCTAACAACTCTGCTACCAAAATCTTAATTCTTTCTTGTCCATGTCAAGATCTTTGCCTTAGTGCTGAACTTCCTAATTTCTTGCCAACTTTACAACCACCTCTTCAGGGTTATCTCCCTGCACCTGTGATGTACATCGTGGTTTACTTCTCCTACTTGGGTGGCTGGTCACTGGGCCTGAAACAGAGGCTTCAATACTTGACTCCTCCTCATAAATTGCAAATATTGATAGAAGAACATTCAGACATCTTAAGGCTATATTTAGGCCATTTATGATCTGGCTACAATTTCTCCCTGATCACACTGTCCTGTGTCCTGTAAGCACCATGGAAGTGGAAATTACTATGGTCAAATTCAAGGCAATGTCCTTAGTGCTGGGCATACTGGAGCTGCTCCACATTTATTTCATGACTGACTGCTCCCTAGTTACAGATTTTATTAAATGCCACATATACTTTGAAGTCTTTGTATCATTGCCCTTGTGTTCTTAGGTTTTTCCTGTTCTCGCCCTCCTTGCATTTTTTTTAAATTTCAGGTTAATATGAGGGTACAAAAGATTAGTTTACATTGTTTACATTTCTAAGGTAAAGTTCAAGTTATAGTTGAGCCCTTCACAGAAGGGGTGTGCTGTAAACTGTCACGCTGTGCTGTAAACCCTCACTCTGTGCACATTAGGTGAGAGTTTGCCAATCCCTCTCCCTCCTCCCTTTCCTCCCTCCCTCCTCCCCCTACTATGGTTTCATATTAATATGGAGTACACTGGATTCTTGCTTTTCCATTCTTATGATACTTTACTAAGAAGAATGTGCTTCCACTCCATCCAGATAAATATAAAACAGGTAAAGTCTCCATCTTTTATAGCTGAAGAGCATTCCATACCACACTGAACATGAACAATCTCACCTTCCTTTTTTTTACTGGCCACTGAATCCTCTCCTCATTTATAGTAAAGCCCAATTATCACCTTCTTCTCGAATCCTTTCTGGATATTCCAGTCAGAAGTAACAGTCCTTTTTATCTATATTTCCACATTGATTTGTCTTTACTGTGAATATTTATTTTTTTCTTATGATAGTTCTATATCTAAGCAAAATAATGAAAATAGCCATAGCATTTGTTATAATTGTTTTGAGACCTATTTTCTCTATTGGATATATATTATTTGCAGTTATGAATTATATTTACTTAATAGATAATACAATATTACTAATAATGATGCCTGAGATACAGTCAGAACACAGTAAAAATCACTACAGGAATGAGTGATGATGCGGACAGCCAACATGTACTGAGTGTCCACATGTGCCATTAGATCCTCCTGGGCACTCTATATTCAGCATGTCACTTAATTTTCAAAATAATCCTGTAAAACAGATATTATTTGCCCAGCTTTAGAGATAAGAAAACTTATTCTTCATGAGATTAGGTAATTTGTCTAGTCTCACGCTAATAAGTTTTGGATCTGACATATTTTCCAAAGTCTGACTCACTAAACAAATTTATATTATAAACTACTTTCAACATCTTAGTCATGCTTAGATTTCCCATTAGCCAGAGCAAAGGTGTGCACATGGTGGAAGCTCAGTAACGTTTCCTTGCATTCCTCTTATAGATATTTATTTCTAAAATAGAGATATTTTTGATCACATCGAAAAGACTAAACATTGATTGTTAATACTCCAGAAGACAAACAAAAGCCCATAATCCACAAAAAAGCAAGAAGATGATTAAACTGACCTGATCTGTATTATTCTAACCTTTGTTCTTTCGCTAAACAAATATCCATTGAACTATACTGTTTTCAAGTGTTACTCTAATTTCTTTTGAAAATTTAAATTGGGACAGAAAATTCATGTATTATAATTGATCTAATTATTATGTGTCAAACCTAGAGAAACTTCAGTAGAATTTAATGCAGCACCACTCAAGATGGTACAGACTTAAATTGTTAAAAGAACATTAATTTTAATCTGTGATCTTACTATTCTTTCTTACCCTGCTATCATTTCTGTTTTTATACAGTTCTCATTTATTCCTTCATTTTTATATTACTTTGCCTTCACTTTCCATTTCCAGCTCTCCCACTTTCCCACCCATTTGCTTTGATTTCACAAACCTGTGCCATGGCCTCAATTCCATTTATTATCATTCTATTTGCAAGTTCTCCTGTTCTTACCTTTAGCTCCCTTCTCCTGTCTTCTGTAGGATTCCTCTGCTTCAGAAAGGGACAATGTTTCATTTGCAATCCCTGAAATTACTCATAATTTGCCAACTCTTTTCCAAGCTCTCACCTATTTTTTAACTTTAGTATCTTTTCCACCTTTTTTTCTTCTATAAATTCATAAGTTAAGCAAACATATTAATTGGCTATAAGAGGAAGACACAAAATATCTGAAGGGAAGAAGTTCCTCTAGCTTAAATTGTATCCATGATTTCTATTCTTAACTCAAGATAATTAACAAAAAGATCATCTACATTTTATGTTAAGATGTCAAAATATAGAAAAATAAATAGCACAGTTAATTAAATGCCCTGTTTTTTACTCCTCTTCCAATTCTCAAACTCTTCTGAGGCTCCTCTTATTACCTAAACGGCCCTTCCCTCTTTTTTACGTTTCCATTCTCCACATTTGCAAATTTCACATTTAGGTCTAGATCCAATATTAGTTTCTACACAGACAACTTCATGTGATTAGTCGACCAGAAAATACTTAACTTTTTCCTACTGCCATCATAGTCCTAGATCCATGTCATAATCCTAGATCCATGTCTTTAACATAGCTTTAATTACTTTTCATATTGTATAAAATAATTTTGAAATTACTTTCGCCTCTAGGCTTTAGGCAATCTAAATGACGTCACTATGCATTTAATGTCTCTGTTTTCCCTGTCAAACAAAAATAGTGTGTGTCATAGGTGCTTACAAAAATGTCAATAAGTAAATAAACAAATCTTTTGAGGCTCTATTCAGTTTGTCTTCTGTCTTCTTCTGTCTGTCTTTAGATTATACAGGGAATTACTAAACTTAACTGAAGAATAAAAGATCTAGATACACTATCAAGAAAAAGAATGTGAGAATCTGGAGATATAACACATGTATAGTATGACACATATAAACACACAGTAATGAACACCATTCAGCAAGATACCGCCACATGGTGACGTGAACACAGCTGTGAGACATTGACACACAAAGGTTATAAAACTTTACCAGATTGTTTGTACAGTGCTGCCAACTAAGTGCATGGTGGCAAGTCTGTGAACTTAATTATCACACCTTGTACAATGAACAGGTCTGATGGT
>NW_003852436.1:2953502-2977017 GCF_000181295.1 Otolemur garnettii
GATGGCATCAGTACCTAGCTTCCCAAGGGGTATATTTCAAAGGTGACCATAGTGACATACAGCAATGAGACGTGTAGCAGTGTTTCCTAGGATGAGTTCATGAACTTAATTGCCAGATGATACATACATATGTGTACGTGTGTGTGTATTTATACAGAGGATGTATCAGTATATACACATATAAGGTCTTTTCAGGAAGTCTTTACTATTAATTGAATATTATTTGAAATTTTTATTTTTCAGGTAATTTTAGACTTCCAGAAAAGCTGACAAAATAGGAGAGTTCCTTTATACCCTCACCTGGATTCCCCTATGTTAATATCTTCTATAACCACAGAATAATTATCAAAACTAAAAAATTACTATTGTAATTGTACTGTGTTATCAAATGAAGAATGTATTCAGACAGGTTCTCCCACTAGCACCCACTTTCTCTTCTAGGATCCCACCTTTCATTTAACGGCCATCCTCTCAAGGTCCTCCAATCTGTGATAATTCCCCAGTCGTTCACTGTCATCCACGACCTTCACATTTTCAATAGTATCGATCATTTTATAGAATGCTCCTCAGTTTGGGTTTGTCTTACTGATTTTGTGATGAGACTGAGGTTCTGAGATGCAGAGCAGAACCCTGTGGAGGCAGCGTGTTTCTCAGAGCGGCGAGAACATGTTCAGAGAAAATGTTCATGTGTGATTTTGAGGTTAACCTTGATGCACTGGGATATCTGCCGCTTCCTACAGTTGATTCTTCTCTGTAAAATTACTAAATTTTTCTTTTAGGGGGGCACACTTTGAGATTGTGCATATTCTGTTTCTGCTTAAACTTTCACTTGCTAATTTTATCCTTAATTGATGAATCTTGCCTAGGGCAACTGTTACTATACTTGAGTGGAGATCCTTCCTCTTATTCTTCTTCCACTGGTTAATTAGAATGCTTCTGAAAGGAATAGGTGACTCTTCTCTTCCACTCATTTACTATTCAGTTACCTAGTACTGTTAATATGGACGCATGGACATTTTGTATTCTCTGGTTTATGATCCAATACTATATTTATGTTGTTGAAGTTGTCATCTATTGGGAGCCCCTACACATGGGCTTCCGTGCCCTTCAAATACGCCTCTTCTATTTTTATTTTTTTATTTTAATTTTTTAGCAATTCTTACTTTCTAGAGCCACAAGTTACTCCAGATTCATATTGTATTTCCATTGCTCCAATGCTGTAATAAATCAGGTTTCCAAAGAATGCTGATCTTTTTATTAGGGAATACTATTTAGAAATCAAGCACTGATGACTGATTATATACTCGTGGCTACTGGGTTGTCACTGCTTTACATCCCTTTCACTGGCGAGAACTGGAAAACATTCATGACTATACTAACTAGTCCATACACACTCTGTATACATATATATGGTAACAATCTGATCAGTATGATATGTGTTATTATTTTTTAAAATCTCTTCATTTTACTCTGTTCTATTAATGATAAATTCTGGATTTATTTATCTACCTCTATCCTTTCTAGTTCATTTATTTTCATTCAATTATCATTTTTACAATTGTATTGATCACTTATTATCACTATAAATAATATAATTAAAGTAAGTTAAAAATATAATAAATGAAGGTATGAAATTCTAGAGGAATTCATAGAATAAATTTTACGACTTAGAACAAATTGAATTTCATAGAATAAATTTCAAATTGACAAGCTTGTATAGCTAGTAATCTAACCATGATATTCCATTAATATCAACAGGTCTTCTCTACAGAGACAATTAAGTAGGATTATGTCATTGGAAAAATGAACAAGGTTTCTCTTTTCCCTTTCCCTCTATTGTTCTCTGATTCTACCTATTGTGACCAGAAACATTCTTCAAAAACTTGAATCTTTATGTGTACCATTTGTAGAAATCCAAGGAGCTCTCCTTTAAGTACCCTTATACATGTTAGATCTTCAAAAAGTTGCTCTAAAGTTTTGAAATTCTGATACTAATGAGTGACTCTGAAGGAGAAAATTGGAAAGTATCTACTGAATGTTAATTTCAGAAGTGACATGTATTTAAGCCAGAAGAAACAGCTTTTCTCTCCAGCTATGGGTATGTTCCATTTATCACATGGTCTGAACTTAGAATGCATTGTGTACACCTGTACAATCCTTAGTCTCAGTTGAGGTAGTTTCTGTCATACCTGAAACTGATTGCTCAATATTTTATAATACCAATACTTTCAATGAAAATTACAAATATATTATCTTAGGGAGTCTTCATAATATTTTACATTTGTCATTTTATAAGTATCCGTCTCCAATATCTCAGTGTTGGAACTGCTATGTTTGACTCCTTTGGCCCTTCAGCCTTGAATTTCACTTGAAATTACTACAAAAACAGCAGATTGAGCTATGTACATTACAAATTTTCCCCCCAGATTTCTTTATTAGATGAAGAATGGTATATACGTAAAATACCATGTTCATTCTTAGCTGGGGCACTTGTATTCTTTAAATTTAGAATTTATTGGAATTGATTCTTTCCCTCCCAAAGAGAACAAGTATACAAAAAAAATCAATAAGAAAACAAAATTAAAATATAAGGTAAGAGGGTGGCACCTGTGGTTCAAAGAAGTTGGATGCCAGCCCCATATGCCAGAGGTGGCAGGTTCAAACCCAGCCCCGGCCAAAAACTGCCAAAAAAATAATATATATATACATATATAGTAATAATCTGATCAGTATATGTGTTATTATTTTTAAAAAATCTCTTCATTTTACTCTGTTCCATTAATGATGTATCGTCATGATTTAAATAGCCATTAGCTATCTATAACAAAAGCCTTCAGATTTCTGGTATTGAGAGACAATTATAAAAATACAGATGGGAATTTTTTACAGAAAATGTATGCCAAAAAATTAAAGTTTTTTTCTTTAAAAAAATATGTGGGCTCAGTGCCTGTGGTTCAAGCAGCTAAGGTGTAAGCCATGAACACCTGAGCTGGGGGGTTCGAATCCAGCCCAGGCCCACCAAACAACAATGACGGCTACAACCAAAAAATAGCCAGGCATTATGGCAGGCACCTGTAATCCCAGCTAGTAGGGAGGCGGAGGCAAGAGAATCACTTGAGCCCAGGAGTTGGAGGTTGCTGTAAGCTGTGATGTCATAGCATTCTATCCAGGGGGACAGCTTGAGGCTCTGTCTCAAAAAAATAAAAAAATAAAAAAATAATGTGTCTTTTTCCTTTGACATTTTATACTGTCTCCACAATTGTCTTTGGCTTTGTGAAGATGGAAGAGTATCCAATGTAATAGGAAAGTAGAATCCAAGTTGTTGAGTTTCATCAAGCCAAAGAGACTGGGTTGGTCTGAAATCTAATAATGGGGCTGCCTTGCAGCCTTCTAAAAGCCACTTAATAATAGAAATGAGATAATAACTCCAGATTTCTTTAACATTCCTACAACTATAAAATAGTGCTAATGACAAAAACTTTTACACACTAATCTCCCGTCAAGGAACAATTTAAGCATCATCCCTAGTTTTAAAAGGGTGTGCAGAATGCCTTTGACAGAAATCACAAGGCTATAGAAATTATTAAGGGAAATCCATTTCAAAATAGTCTACCCCATTTGGCATCATCAATAAACATGACTAAAGGTAATTTTGTTTCATTGATGAGGTGATAAGCCAGACTCTTGAGATACTGAAATCAGGAAACTCTAATCCTTTCTCTTGGTGGCTCCTCCCCTCAGTGTGGAGATGAGAAGAGGCAGGGCCAGAGGCTCCCCACTCATCCACAGTTACTGGTAAACTCTGGCCAATGCAGCGCCTAACTCCAACTTCAGCTTTATTACATAGAATAATTCTGTTTTTATTTTTAACAAGCATTGGTCAAGGTTCTTTTCATAGCAACTTGATAAATCCCTACTTGAGATACTTGAAAAACAAACAAAGGAAAATCCCAATAGAGAGTGTGCTTGCAAAGTAAGGGGAGGCCACTCCCTTGTGGGCTCAATGCAGTAACTGAAGAGCTGTCAGTGCCTGTCTCTGTCTTTCCTCTCTTTTTTATGCTTTGCTATGTGTCTGATTTTCCTTCCCCATGCTAAAGATGTATTCCACAGCACACAATTACAGTTACATTCATAAGCAGGGATTGTCCAAGAGTCCCCAAACTGAATCCACAAGTGAAACTCAGTAGATTCAGCATGGTCAAGTGTCTAACCTCCTCCCTGTTTCTCTGAAGCAGGTGCTATGTTTCAGGTACTGTGATCATTCAAGCAGCTGTATCTAAGGGGACTAGGCTCACAAAGTAGAACCACGGCCATATAGCTAATATTTGCAAAGCATTCCTATTTAAAGCTAGCAACACATTGATTATGCAGAGTTACATAATGAAGAGTTTTAGCTTTATAAATTATGACAGGTTCATAAACAATATCTGGTCTATGAAAAAGCCATTGCTTTGTTTGAATTCATGAAATTTTAAAACAAAGTATAATACTTTGCTATAGTATACCAACACATAAAATAATTAAGCCATGGAATATTATAATAGTATAATAGTTTAAATTGTATAATATTCACAAAATATGTTCTATGAAAACAAAATTTATTGAAGTATATCAGAATAAAACTTATTTTGGGGGTTTGTTCTTACTATTGTTTTCACTGCTATTTAAAAGCTCTATTGTGGTGAATATTCTATCGGTTATATTTAAGTAATGAATAAGGGTGAAAATTAACTTAATGAGTCTGAGGGTCCCCGAAGTTAACTGAAGGTCATTTCATCTGTCAATATGAGACATGACAACATTAGTTCTGCTCAGTTATTTGTTTCAAGAGCTAGATATTAGCTTTGTATTTGGTGAATCTGCCTGCTATTGTTTTCAAAGCTTCCTCTCCAAATATAGCAAGCTTATTAATCACACATGAGTAGACACAATTGACTAATAGTAAAGATGAAAGAAAAAAGTATTCTATCTAAATAATTCACCAGTGAAATACCAAGGTTTGGCCAATCTTATCTGCATCATTACCTTGCAAAATGTTCTCTGTAATCCAGCTAAACATTCAAATCTATAACCATAAATCTTAATTAAATTTAACTGTAATTCAAAATCTGTTAAACATAATTTATATAAGCAAGGAAAAAAATTAGTTCGCTACCACCTATCACAACTCTTAACCTTTATATTTTTCAAATACAAAAATTGAAACTAAGAGAGGTCAAATAACTTGGCCATAGTTGAAGTGTTATGGCCCCCAAGTTTCAGTGATATTTTCAATCTGAAATTGCTGTTCAATAGCTGTTGACATCATTTGTATAGACCGAATTTATCTGAACTCCAGTTTCAAATAATAACCTTTAAACTTATTATACAAATACTTTTAAAACATAAGCTTGATAATTTAACATGCTATGTATATTTTATATGTATATACATACACATGATATATCATGATGTCACATATATGGTGTCCATAAAGTTTGTGTGCAATTTCCTATGTTAAACTATTTTATATTGCACCAAACTTTATGTCCACCTTGTATATCAAATATGAATATATTATACATGATTAGCTTTGTAAAAAAAAAAGTCAGTATGCCATATAGTTCAGTGCCCTCCCCATTAATGTGACTACTAAGACATTTAGTCCTTTCCCATATTTTCTTCTAACTGCTTTATCAAAAATTCTCTAGTTTATGGGTTTGTCAACTAGATTTGTAATATTAAAATCTTTCTTTTCTCTATATTGCTTAATATTTGTTAATACAAATAAGAGATTTCTTTCTATAGCCTGTTGTGGGTTATTTATGCTCCCCCAACCCCAAAAGTTACCTCAAAATGTGGCTTTATTTAGAAATGAGGTCTTTAGAGAAATAAGCAAGTTATTTTGACCTTAAAGGGGGGTATTTGGAACAAAAACAAACACACACAGAGGAAAGATAACATCAGGCACACAGGAGAATATCCATTGTGTGAGGGTGTGAAGCATCAGCAAGCCAAGGAAAGCCAAGGACTGCCAGAAACCAGCAGGGAGCAACAAAAGACTCCCCTGGCGGTTTCAGAGGGAGCATGACCCTGGGACATGTGGATGTCACTCTTCTAGCCTCCAGAACTCAGAGACAATAATTTTGATGACTTAAGCAATCTAATTTGTAGTGTTTAGTTATGGAAGCCCTAGGAAACCGATACATATCCCAAACCAACCCAATAAGAGAAAACAAAAAACAAATAAAAGAAATTCCTTTTATTTGCTTTTCTAAAGATCTTTTTTTAGTTTCCAGTTTCTTTCTTGTCAGAGTATAAAAATTGGCATAGCTTATTCTAGTCTATGTTTCATATAGTGAAAACAGCATAATGTAGATAATTCTTTCATTTTCAAGAAAGAAGTATGAAGTAAATTACATAGAGAGCAGTTTCTCTTTGTTTAGTGAAGTATTTCAAGTTTCACCACCAAATATTTCAATGCATAGTAAAATACAAATTTATATCAATTTGGCCCCAATCGGTTCGGTTTGATGTCACTGGTTTGATAATTCATGGCTATAATACAAATAATTTTTTCCCTCATTGCCCTGTTCCATTAGCCATGAGAGACTTGTATGTGATGATTTCTTCGGAAGGCCTCCCCAAATCACTCTTCCTATGCACCTGGCTATTTCCTTAGCTCAAGACTTAACTGTCTCTTAGCAGACTCTTAACCACTTTTCTCCAATTTTATCAACTCTGACAAAAGTAAAAGATCCATTTTGTTCCAGTGGTGGCAGATGCCACATGTATACTAAAACTACCATTACTGTATCATTTTAGGTGTTTTACATACTCTAATTTAATCAGGAATTACTTAGAAAGATTAAATAACAGACTTAAGTCATATATAAAAAGTGGTAGAGCTGGGTGGTACCTGTGGCTCAAAAGGGTAGAATGCTGGCTCCATATGCCAGAGGTCGCAGGTTCAAACCCAGTCCCGGCCAAAAAAAAAAAGTGGTAGAGCTCTAATTAAAAGGTTAGCCTCAAAAATACACACTTATCAGTATAAGATGAGGGGCCTTGCTGTGTCCTCATATGGCAGAAGGTGGAAGGGCAAGAAAGGAGGAACCTTGTGTCCTCACATGGCAGAGGAACAAGAGGGCAAACTCACTCCTCAAAGCCTTTTTTATAACGGGGATAATCCATTCATAAGGGTAGAACTCTCATTACCTGAATGCTTCCCATCAGGCCACACCTCCCAGTACCATTGCACTGTATATTTAGTTTCTAACACATCAACTCTGAGAAACCCATTCAGACCCTAGCAGTTCCTAATCCAGCTCTTTTTTTGTTTCCCAGTTCTTCCATTTGGCATAATTTGTGCTTAATAGGACCTAATTAAAATTTCAGATATTTGATAAGAGTTACCAAATACACTAAAATTATACATCAAATCACTGTAAGCACACTTAAACTTGCACATCAGCTAGTTGTGTATATATGATCGGTATTTTATGTTTATAAAATTTCAGACAATTTTAAATCAGAATAGAGATTTCATTTTAACTTTTTAAAAACTGCTTTATTGAGGTACAATTAACATACAAAAAGTTACACATATATATGAGTGTGTGCATGTGTGTATATATATATGTATATACACACACAACTGGAGTGTATATATGTGTGTGTATATATATATATACCCAACTTGATTCTGGAGATAAAGACATAAAGACATATCTTTCTAAATCATTAGCACAATATGCCATAAATCTATCCATTAGCTCCAAAAGTCTTTTTCTCACCCTGTTTATGTATTATTATTATTTATGTATGTGTGATAAGCACACAATAAAAGACCTACCCTGTTATCAATTTTTTATTATGCAATACGGTCTTATTAACTGTAGGCACTATGTTGTACAGTAGACGTTTAGGACTTAGTCATTCTGCTCAATTGAAACTTTGTACACTATCTAACACTTCCATTTTTCCTCCTCCCCAAAGCCTCTAGAAACCACCATTAGACCACTACTTCCATGGGTTTGACTATTACAGACTCCTCATCTAAGCAGTGTCCTGTCATACATATCCTTCTGTGTCTGGCTTATTTTGCCCTGTAGGTTCTTTCAAGTTGTCTCAAATAGCAGGATTTTCTTCTTTATAAGGGTGAATAATATTCCATTCTTTGTACATAGCACAGTTTCTTCATCCTTCCATCCACCAATGGACAATCAGGTTGCTTCCAGGTTTAGGACACTGGGAATAATGCTGCAATGAGTGTGGAAGCGCAGACACCTTTGCAAAATCCAATCCTGATTTTAGTGATTGTAAATAAACACCCAGAAGTAGGATTGTTGGATCTAACCCTGTACCTACCTTGTTGTCACAAGTTACAAAACAGAGTGTCAGAATGAGTCTTAGAGGTCTCTCTGTGTGTGTATGTTTATATTCATGTTAATGCATTTATCACAAAAGATTTGATGCTCTACAATAACTCTGGCTCCCTTGGGAAAAGGTCCTAGGAGAATGATCACAGTATTTGTCATTCAAACTGGGAAAACTTTTGGGAAGGGAGTTGGTGGCACTTATTAACCATGATCCTGAGACAACAGGAACAATTGGGGATTTTAATGGCAAACCAGGTCATACAGTCATATAAGTTATGCACAGAAAATTGCTGTAGCAGTAAGTTAAAGAGAGGGGAACTGACAAGAGTATTTAAAAGCATATTTTGTTGGGAAATGGCAAGGGATTGTGTAGAATGGAATAAATATGACACTACATTGGTCATAAAGACCCTGTTCAGATGTTTACAAAAACCTATCCATTTTTCCTCAACAAGTGTTTCTTCCAACTGAGTGCATCAAAGTACTCCACCACCTTCTGCCTAATAATCTTACTACATCATTCCTGGAAGGAAGAGGGTACTTCCATTCACAGTCACCCAGTAAGTCAAAAAACAACACATTTGTCCACCTTGTGCTGTGGTTTCTCAAGATAGGTAAAATATACACAAGCTTTTTTCCCTTAATTTTTTCTGTAGCTCGGTTGTTAACTGTTAGCCATCAGGAATGGGAGCTAACATTCATCATTTTCATTTCTAACTCAATCCAGGTACCACCTTTACAAAGCAACAAAAATATCAGAGACTCCTTTTTAATATTTAGGGTTAATACCAGCTTCAATCGTTTCATCTTCATCTTTATACAACTGTTAAACTTGTAAATTCTGCCAATACTCAGGCTTTCTAAAGAAGTACCCACTGCAACATAACTTGCCATTTATTAAAGTATAATATATAATGATACCTTTCAAGTGAGGGCTGTGTACGTGCATTCTTTGCAGATGGAGATTTACTGGAACAAATTCTAACGTTTTCTCTCCTTTGCTGCTACTTGATTTGAAAGAGGACCCTACATGGAAAAAAGATTGAACATTATTAGCAAGTAAATAAATAAATGTGTGTGTGTGTTAAAAGTTATATTTGACAAATAAGTTATGAGAATTTCTGAAAGAAAAACATATCCTGGATTTAGGAGCTGCTTTTTCTCCCAGAATCTCAATTTTATTAAAGATGTATGCCAATTATTCTTACAATAATACCATGTGATAGGAATTTCTTCCCTTGATTTGAGATATTAGAATGAGAAATACAAGGATTTTTAATCTTTTTTATACCCTGACACTCCTATCTCCACAACAATGTTTATAACTGTCTGCAAGTCACATACATGAAATGCAATTGAGTCTGAGAGTAAAATTGTTTTTCCCACCTGCTTCCTTGCTAAGCTCTGTCAGAATATCTTGGTACATATTCACCATTTGATCACAGTGAGTCAGGACATTTTTTCGTAGATTGTCCCAGTGCGGAGCAAGTTCACCAAGTTCTTTTAGCTCCTGGTTTCTGTTAAGAAGAGAAAAGAAAAGAAACTATTTTTAATCTTAATCCATAGACAACCCTTAATCACGGTTGTCAAATTAATAAAAAAAAAATTGTTTCATCATCCTTCTCGGGAAAGCTTTGTGAAGTTATTAGCTTAAAATGAAGAAAGTATACCACGCAACCATAAACCATTATGTCCATGGCCTAAATAAATAAATAAAAGGTTAAATTTCCGAATACAATTTTCACAAAGGGAGCAGATTTATCCTTAATATACAGACAGGACATTCAGTTAAAAATTAAATACTAACATCCCAGGAAAAAAGAATGGCTAAGTTCTAGGTTTTAACTAACTATCCAAAATCAAAAAATGTGAGAAGGGCTGTCTAACTTGGTCTGGTGGAAACAAGAGCTATTCAGTTAACCCAATTTACATCTATTATAGCTGAAATTAAAAAAAAAAAAAGAAAACTAAAGTCTAAATACTAAATAAAGGATATTGCCAGATATGATTTTATTGGTCTTGGTTTCTTGTCCCAAGAGGACAATTTAAGTACATACTGAATGCATATGTGCTGTCCCCTTTCTATCAAAAGTTAGAGCTAATCATCCCATTCAAGTTTGAATTATTAACTTTCATTTAAATCTCTACCCTTTAGCCAAGTTAATTTAAATCAGCAGAATGCCTTTTTAAAATTATAGTGATAAATGGTCCGACATGCAGCTTGGTTAGATCTTCTATTCATTTCTGTAACCTTTTACCAACAACATTTTCACGAGGCTAATTTAACCAGTAATAATGAACCTTCTTTGCTATTTTGGCCATGAAACATGCTAAATACCAAGCTAATAAATTCAGAAGCTGTAGAATCTTTAGCATTCTCTTAAATGCAGGAATAATGAATGGTGTGCAAAAATGTGACTTGCTTTCAAATGTTTGTAGCTGCCTTTGTTTTGCTTTAATAGGAAGGTGCTGTGATATTGCTATATCTGATGTCCTTACAATTTTTGCAAATATTAATCTTATTAATTTTTCCCAAAAATTAACTTCATGACACAACATTCCTGGGAGAAAACATAATTAAGTAGTAGACAATGAGAGCAAAAAGAGTTCATGACCAAAGGGGAAAAAGGGGGGTCAGCTGAAGAATTGGGGAGTCTAATTCTCTGTTTATATTCAAATAGTAGAATATTCAGATTTGGTGGGGAAACCCCCAACAACCACTGAAGTAAACAATTTCCGAAACTTGAGCTACCCGGGTCTAGGAGAAATGGGGCAATTAGGTCAACTCCGAGTTAGATAACCAGTGCAATCAGTCAAGTGAATATCTACATATCAGGATTTTCTTACACAACAATAATAAAAATATTAGCTAAGTACTGCTGTTTAATACTAATGGATGTACCACTGGCTTACAATTTATGTTCTCTCTAAATCTTTATCGGAAAGAAGAATTAAAAGGGGGATGGATAGGGAAGGGAGTAAGGGTGGTAGAGAAACCCCTGACTACACAGTGGGATACTGGGCAGGGGTTGGGTGTACTGCTCCTTGCCTAAGAGAAATTTGGCAATTAGTCATAAAATTTAGTATTTTGTGTGGAGTGAGAATTGGTATAGAAGTCCATGCTTCCCATTTGCCATAAATACATCAAGGAATATGACGAACCTGTTTAAGAGGTGATACTACACAGGCATACATTCCAAAAAGGACAAAAAACTGATGAATCATCTTTGCACATTGAGAGACATTCAAATGTAAGAGACTACAAGATAAAGGTGTAATAAACTTTAGCAGAATAATAAAGCAGCTGTTAAACAAAATGAGAATCACTATAATTTTTTTTTAATGAAAGAATAGGCATATTAATTTCCTTAAAATAGATAAGGAGAGAAGACAATTTGGTGTGCCCGAATTAGTAAACTTTCTAATCAGGAAGGTTAGGATTATTTATTCATAAGTATATTTTAATTCGCACTTCTAAGTTCCAGACATAGTTTTCTTGCTCAGATTTTGTAGCAGCAGCCCTATCTCGGTCCCTGCACTGCAGCAGAGTGTGGGGATCTCTTGCCATCTCTCGTGCCCTACTTCCATGAGGAACACACAGTAAGCAGATCACTGGAAACAGGTCAGTGGAATTCTAATTGGGTCACCTGACAGACCACGGCTCCCCCTACCGTCTGAGGCCCCCATAAGAACCAGAATTCTAACTGACAAAGTATAACATTGTAAGGAAGGGAAGTGCAAATACCGTAAGGGGGTCATTACTATTGATTATGAGAAGGGCTCACCCTTATTGCCACAACCGTGAATTCTAGCTATGATGAACATAGATAGCATTCTATAATATATCACCTACTAGTTTAGCATATATGCTTCATCCTCGAGGTCAGCATCCCAATTCTAAGATTTTTTTACCCCATGGTGGTTCCTTAGCTGAGCCTTTCATGATTCATATTATTAGGTCTTTGGCTTTTTTGGAGCATGTGGTGATTATAAGATCATTGTTGCACCTTCTTGGATATAGCAACAAATGTCTATTAGGAGAAGCAACACGATGGAGACCACTGGACCAGTGGATTGTGTGTTCTGTAAGCTGCCAGGTGTAGGTGCCAGCACTGGCACTGTGAGAGGAAAGGAACACACATATTCAGACTGCATTTTACCCTTGTAGGACAAATTATTGCTTCCTTCGATGTGAAAGCACCATGTTGCTAAACAGCCGTTGGATCTCTGTGGCACCATGGGAGAAGGCACCACATTAGTGGCTCCTTGTCAGTCTGTCTCTGATGCATTTGACAGTTAGCAGGGACAAGCTATATCAGTCGTGGAAAGGAAGTCCATATCCTTGGGCCCATAAATAGTTCCTTTCTCCATCATCAGGGCCATGTCTTCATGGGCCTATTGCACAAACTCTGAGGAGCCGAGAAAGCAGGCTGGCTAATATCCAGAGTAAGAGCTACTCTGTAGTATTTATTATCTGATAGACATAATTTTGAAGCACAAAACCACTTTGTGTTTAATGCTTTAGGACCATCCACATATCTCTTGGTCACACCACATATATATATATATATATCCAATTTTCTAGTCTTTGAAGTCATTAACTCTTCCAATGTTCAATGCATATCTGTACCTAAAGTCATCTCTCTCTCCAAATGAAACATAATCAAGCAAACCATTTGTTGATCTGCCCAATGGGTAGATTTCCTTTGCTACTGACTTTAAAAGTCCACCCGCCAAATAAGGCTAACCCATCTTTATATCAGTTTGATTACTTTCCTCCTCCATGAGTTACTCATGGAACTCCCATGAGGTGTGAGGTTGGAGAGAAACATCAGGGCCATAAGGCAGGTGATAGGAGACTCTCGAACACCTCTTTCTGATATATGCTCACACCTTCTGGATCTGCTTGAGCCCAGTTCCAAATGTATCACTACAATCTAACAGTGCATTATTCCTACACCACATAATAGGACCAACTCTATAACCCGTTCACAATGGGCAGCTCTAGTCACACCGTCACTCTGTACCCCATCTTCACAGGTTCCATCTCTACTAGAGCAAAAGAAAAGTAGTTCCTGGATGCAGGAGGCATGGATACATTTCACAACCCTAAAGATCTGCACTGAAACTTTCCTCTGTGCATTTCCCGAAGATTTCACACTGCAGCATTGTTTATCACCATAGGTACTTTCATATGCAAGGGTTTGTAAGATGGTCTGGATCCTCTGCAATGTCCTCCTTGAATGGGCCCCTCTGACACTCTTGCTTCTCCACCAATGGTTTATACACACACACACACACACACACACACACACGTACATATCATGTAAAGGGAATGATTAGCGGCTAGTTCTAACTGCTAGACAAAAACTCTTTGTATATAGAACATAAACATAACTTGTAGTAGAATTCCTTATGCTTATGGACCAAAAAAGCCTTTGTGTGTGTGTGTGTGTGTGCGCGTGTGCGTGTGTCATACAACTTATTTTTCTCATTATTGGTCATTGTATCAACGTATGTTAGAAATGCACAAAAACATATGCCAATTTACACCTGTTGCAGGCAGTCCCCAAGTTACACACATCTGACTGACACATGACTTGCACTTACAAATGGAGGCTATTATAGGTAACAGATTTAAGATGCACTTATTCCAACTTACATACAAATTTCAACTTAAGCACAAACCTAAACACCTATCTTGTTCATAATCCAGGGACTGCTTGCGTGTATTCCACTGTAATTATTAGCATTCCTTTTCATTCTTAAAATACACATAAGAATATCCAAGATATAGGCTATCAGAATTCATATTTTGGGGGGTGACTTTAAAGAAAAGAACAACTATAGACTCACAGATTGTTACTGCTGGAATGAAGTTCAGAAAACAATCTGAAACCTCTTGTTTCACAGAGAGACAAGGTAAAACTGCTTGCTAGTTTCAGAGTCCCTAGAATACCATATATAATCTCCACATCCACTTTTTCCTCACCTCATATATTTCTCCATTTTAAAAGAAAGAAACACCAAGACAAATAATAGAAAAATAAAAACAGAGTATACTTAATGAATATATATCAATTGATTGGAATTTGGAACCTGTGCTATAAATTTACAGAACTAAACTTGCAAACTTTCATGAATTGTAAAAATTAAAGCTGAACAAAGGATAAATTATGATTTAGGATTCTTTTACTTCTGAATCTTTTGGTTTGATTGGCAATGCCTAGTAGGAGTGCAGTCCATGGTAAATGATATTCCTAAAACATACTCAAGTGCATAATAGTGTCCAACATTATAAGATCCACTGATAACAGGGCCCTGTGCTTCAATCTCTGCATGATGCCTCTTTGATATAAACTGCAATCTGATATTAATGTTACTTTTGAATAGTCATATGTCTTTACTAGGAATGGAAAGGCAGATTACCTGCATAAATGCATTTTTTACAGTTTCTCTTTCCCCATTTATAAAGATTCTTATTTTACTCACATTACCAGTAGCTTCTATTTTCAAAAGCTCTTTCAATCACTGCTTTGCAACAATGAAATAATTCTTCCTACAAAACCTACCTTCCTGCTAAACCAGTGATTTTCAACCAGTGTGCCATGAGAAGATCTTAGGTGTGACACAAAAATTCTTAAAGATTATTAATTAGAATATTTGCAAAAGAAGTTCAAAGAACAGTAAGTATATCCTTTTTTTAAACTCCTTTTGAAAATCAACATAATTTAAGTGTGCCGCGTAAGTGAATAAATTCACTGCTTTATTCTCACTATAATCTGTCTTTAAAACAAATCTTTTAACCTGTCTCCAACTCCTCTCAATTCTCCAAGAGTCCAAAGGTAGGCACAAGAAATTAGGAAGATTGAATATTGAAATATTAATAAGGTTAGGCCTCTTAAGACATTAAATACTTTTTGTCACATACTGCCATCTGTCCCATTTCCCTTTGCTACCTAAAAAAAAAGGCAAATCAGATAAAATAAATCTCCAACAGAGACAGATAATAGCTAGGATCTAATTCAGAAATATCTAACACACCATAGATCTTGGCATTCCAACTGCAAAGTATGACATTCTTGATCTTAATGAAATATTCATACAGATCTCTGGAAGTACATTTTGTTTTGTCTTACTTTGGTTAAATATTTCAAAAACACATGGTTTTTCTTTGCAGTACAATTGCAAGTTCCTGGAAGTCATTATGATCTTCTGAACCCCGCATCATGTAGGGGAACCCCCTATTCATCATATAACGTGTTTGAAACAAACCACTGAAGAATATAAAGAGAACATAAGATTTTTAAAAACTGACTCTATGAAGAATGAAGAGAGTTAAAAAATATGAGTAGGAGAGAAGCTAGAAGAAAAACAACCAAACCTGCAATACTTTTTTCCATTATAATGTATAAAACATTGGCTAAAAGATCAAATGGACAAGCAGTTTTTAAACTCTTCCTGATACCCTTGTGGCTGTTGTGACCATAGGGACTGGGCAGGGTGCTGGACAAAGGAGGCAAGTAAATGAACAAGCCTTGCATTCTTTCTCTTCCTCTGTCCACCCACCAGCTCCCAAAGCATCACTTCTATTTGTATTGGAATTCTGGGTACAATTCTGTCTAAGAAAAAAAAAAAAAGTTTCCATGGCTAAAATAAATAAAAGGTTTAAGACCATGAAAATGGAAAATAGTAACAATAGGGGAAATTTTAGCTTCTGTTTAAAGGTTTTATTTAAAAGACAGTTGTAAAGCCCCCTGATGATGTATTCAAGGGAAGATTGCTCCATGAGGCAAATGTGCTCTGAGCCTGGCAGTGGGAGAGCCAGTGTACCCAGCATCTTGTCCTCCCACAATCTCCTACCCATGTTCAGTATGAGCTCATTGGCTGAATAAATGAAAAGCCTGATTAAAGACTGTTTTGAGATTTTTCTAAAATTTGGGAGAAAGTCAGAATATAGACTAAGCATACAGTGGTATATTGAGCTCTGCCCTAGTTACAATGGAGAAATGAGACATTGAACCCTCTAACCTGTGTGATGGAGGTCTGTAATCCTGAATCAGACAAGGCTTCCTCAGGGACAAAGATTTGAAAATTAGGGCGGCGCCTGTGGCTCAGAAGGGTAGGGCGCAGGTCCCACATGCCAGAGGTGGCGGGTTCAAACCCAGCCACGGCCAAAATCCACCCCCCAATAAAAAGATTTGAAAAGTTTATCTTCATATGGAATTTCATACTGTAATGGTTAATTTTATACATCAACTTGGCTGACCTACAGGGTGCCCAGCTATTTGGTCAAACATTTTGGGATGGCGACTGTAGCTCAGTGGGTAGGATGCCAACCACATACCCAACCCGGGCCAGATCAAACAACAATGAAAACTGCAAAAAAAAAAAAAGCCATGCATTATGGCAGATGCTATAGTCCCAGCTACTTGGGAGGCTGAGACAAGAGAATCACTTGAGCCCAAGAGTTTGAGGTTGTTGTCAGCTATGATGCCAGGGCACTCTACCCAGGGTTACATCTTGAGACTCTGTCTCAAGAAAAAAAAAAGTGTGCATGCACACACACACACTATACATAAATGTGTATATATATGTATATGCACACACACTATACATAAATGTGTATATATGTATATAAACATAAGTGTATCTATGCATATATTTATATATACGTAAATGTGTATATGTATATATTTATATATGTAAATATTTAAAATGTATACATGTATACATACATATATATGATGTTTCTTTGAGTGTTTTTTAAATAAGATAAATATATAAAATATATATAAAAGTATATAAATGTATATAACATTTTAAATATATAAAATGTATATATGTATACATACATATATATGATGTTTCTTTGAGAGTGTTTTTTAAATAAGATTAACATTCACATTGGTGAACTGAGTTAAGCAGGTTGCCTTCCCTGACTGAGATAGGCCTCATTCAATCAGATGGAATTCTGAATGGAACAGTCTGCTCCTTCTCTAAGTAAATGAGAATTCTCTTGCCCTCAAACTGAGACTTTGGCTTTTTCCTGCCTTTGGACTCATACTGAAACATTGGCTCTTCATGGTTCTAAGCCTACTGGCCTTTGGACACTGCACCACTCGTTTACTGGGTCTCCAGCTTGCCGACCCTCCTTACAGATCTCGAGATTTGTCAGCTTCCATAATCATGTGAGCCCATTCCTTACAATAAATCATACATGACTTATAATGATATATATGTGTATATTTTTATGGTTTCTCTGGGGTACCCTGACTAATACATAAACTATTCAGAGATTCCATCACAAAGGTTGCTCTCTGCCAGGGGTAAAAGCAGGTATGGTGATGATGAGAAGGGAATGGAGGGAAACCTCTGAAATACAGTCTCTTTCATGGCCTTTATTCCTCCCACCCCATCTTACAAATACTTTTCTGACTTCTTCATAAGAAAAATGACTATAGAGATGTTCAACTTGCCTCGGGGGCACACTTAAGAAATCTTTCTTTAGTTCTGACATCAAAGCACTACATGTAAACACTTCTTTTATTAGAAGTGTGAACCCAGGATAATACTACTTTAAAAACCTGGGTACATAAACTCACAAATTCCTGAAATTATGGAAAGTAATTATTGTAATAAAGAGTACCTGAGAATAATAGTTAATTCATTTATGAAAATGTAGTAAGACCAAATAGCCTGATAAAAATTTATATACCAAAGGATATAGCTCAATAATAAAGATATAAAATGTTATTTGAGATTGTTACAATTTAAGTAAATAAAATCATTTTCCCACAATGAGCTCTATAATACAATTTTGTCGAATAAAAATAGCTACACAATTTAAATAGAGCCTTTGGGCAGTTATCACACAGTAAAACTACACATGGTGTTCACGGGTGGAAAGTTTAACAACCAAACCGCTTTTATTCATTAGGCAAAATTAGAGCTTAAATCAAACTTAAAAGAAGTCATAAAAAATTTATCCACTAGGGAAAAAGTTAAATACTAAATTGTCAGTGAAGAATAGACTACATAAATGACTAGTGGGTGGCTTCAATTGCATCAAGTGGTTGGGTGACACCATAAAACCAAGCAAAGTTCAACTGGATGTCAAGTTGCATGGTATTTTCAGGCCACAATTCAAAATGCCTGTGCTTTAGCCCATAAATGGATTAAAAACTGTATTCATAAATCACAGGCCTATCTTTTTAAAAATTCATTTTTATAAATGACAATGTAGTTAATGTTATATCTATAAGCCACTATTTCACTGAAAAACAAATGGGTATTCTGAGTGGCCATTCACTCTGATTTTCACTTAAGGTTAAAAATAACTGTGTATTACACTGTACACTCAAAAAGCTTCACGTTCTACGCAGGGACTAAGAATTGGAAACAGTCATTACCGGATTTAGTTGTAATCACAGAATCCATATCTGAAAAACAGCCAGATTCCATCATTTAATTTTAAGCAACTACATTAGAAAAAAAAAATGACAAACAATAAGTATGTTTAAGACTAAAAGCCTATTTGGTATTCCTGATAAAGTTCAACTGGTGTTTATTTATTCCCAAATAACATCTTGCTTACCTTCGGTAGTTAAAGTTATGAAGGAAACACAGTATTTTTTAAGATTTTAAAATTGGTGCTCTACTTATGTTTAAAGCAGCGGTATGAAGATTTCTCCTAAATCTCCATACATTCATTACATGCTTTTTCATTCTAGCCATGAAAATGATGTCTCCCTTCACCTTTTTAAAAAGTTATTACAGTTTCTGCCCACACCTTCAGAAACTGCAACATTTCTAGATATTATCCCTTCAAATTACTATCCCTGGGCCTACAGGGAGGATGTTGCCCAGTTACATTTCATAAGTAGATGGAACTCAGGAGTCTCCACTGGATGTTCTGTATCACAATTCTTCTCTCTCTCTTTTGACAATCAGGGTTAATCATGAATAGAATGTATCTCTTCATTTAACTTTTGCAATAATTCTCAGAGATCATTGTTTCATGGCTGCACAAAGCAAAATAAAAAATTCACTCATACTGGGCACATTCAAATGCTCAGGAGCCACACAGGCAGTGCAGTACAGAACGTTTTCATCATCATGGAAAGTTCCATTGGAACATATTGTTCTAGTCTAGACATGAAAGAATATGACTAAGAAGTGAAGGGACTTATTCAATGCTACATGGCTAGTAAATGGTAGAATCAAAACTTGCACACAGGTCTTGTGAATGCAAATCTTATTATCGTTTTTATTTTCATTCTTGGCATGTCAGTTTCTCCTAAGAAAATATCCTTGAATAAGAGAAAAACATTGATTTGAAGTCTCCCGGCTGAGGGACTCATGTGAATGTAACTTTCATCTTGCTCAAAAGAGTTACCTCAAATATGAGCTATTTTCCTCAAGCATGAACTACATAGACAGTCGTGTTTATACCAATTGCTGGGAGGTCAACGGACATAACAGAATTTTTATTTATTTTTTATTTAACAAATATTTATGTAGTGCTTATTCTATGTCAGGTCCTATTCTGAGCACTTTCCAAGTATCCACTCATTCGTTATTCATAACAGCCCGCTGAAGTCGGCACAATTAAGATCATCCTTACTATACACAGGAGGAATTTGAGGGGCAGAGACGTTAAGCAATTCACGCACAGTCACCCACCTAGTGAGTCGCAGAGCTGGCAGGAAGCCCAGGCGTTTTGGCTTTTAAGCCTGTATATTTTTGCTAAAACTACCATCATGAAATATCACAGACTAAATTGGTGGCTTAAATAGCAGAAATTTATTTTGAAAGAGTTCTGGAGGCTACAAGTTCAAGATCAAGGTGTTACCAGGTTTGGTTTGCTCTGAGGCCTTGCTGCTTGGCTTACAGATGACCACCTGCTGACTGCCTCATGTTGTAATTCTTCTGCATACATTCTCCTCCCCATCGCCCTGTGGATCTCTGTGCGTCCAAATTTCCTTTTACGTATGGGCATCTGCCAGATTGGATTTGGGCCCACCCGAAAGGACTCTTTTAAACATAATCACCTCTTTAAAGGTCCTATCTCCAAATACAGTCACATTCTGTAGTACTAGGGTTAGGGGTCCAACACATGACTTGGAGGCAAAAAGGCATAATTCAGTCCAAAACAGAGCCCAGGCTTTAAATTAGAGTGCTACCGGAACACTCTGTTAGAAACATAATACAGTCTCTCTTCCACTAGAAACCTCAGCATAGAACATATTTCTTGACATTACTAACCTGGAGAAAACACAAAACAAAACAAGGACCAAACTTCTATCTCGTCCACAAGGTTCAAGTAGGAAGTCTGATGTCAGTCTTTTCATTTTCCACATTAAATTCTAATGGGCCAGAAGACAGGAGGTGTTCGTGTTATGACAGCTCTTCTTTTTTAAAATCATAGCTGCCACTGCTCTGTATTTTAGATCAGTCCTGTCCGATTGAATTCTCTGTGAAGTTGGAGACGTTCCGTATCTGTGTGATCTACTATGACAGTGACTCGCCACACGCAGTTATTTAGTACTTGAAATGTAACCAGAGTGACTCAGACACTGAATTTTTAATTTCACTTAACTTTAAAAAATTTAAACAAGTTTACATACCCCAAAGCAGTAAGTGACTATGGCGTTGGAAGGCATAGTCCCAGATGGTCGAACTAAGAGGCAACGAGGTTTTCTTTTTTCTTTTAAACCTGGCACTTTCCCACTATTCTCTACACGAAGAACTTATACTTATTTATTCAGTTGTACAGGCCAGAATGCTTGAGTCATCCTGAGGCCTTCCTCTAACTGTAATTCATCACCAAGTCCTGTTGATTTAGCTCCCTTGAAAAGCTTACACTTAGGTACATTTTTCCATTTCTTCCACCACCCCTCCCCATCACAAGCCTAGGCAACCACAATACCCTCTAACTTATTTTATCATCTACATTTTTCTCCCTTTTCCAAATTTAATCATGTTGCCAACAAATGCAGTTGCTTTTAGGGAAAATATTATAGTACTGAGTGCTTATGATGTGCTAGCTATTGTGCTAAATTCCAGGAACAATACAAACAACCAAATTGACAAGTTCTTCTTTTCATGTTGCCCAAAAGGCTCTAACTAATCTGAAGCCTGCCTATCATTCCAAAATAAATGTCTTACCTAAAACCCAACAGCTAAGTGGGTTTATGTCCACAGAGAATTTGTGGCATAGTAGAGTGTGCTGGGAAGGCAGGAAGGGAGGGGTAAATTCACACCTTATGGGTGCAATGCACACTGTTCAGGTGATGGGCAAAGTTATAATTTGACTCAAACCATACAAAAGCAATTTACATAACCAAAGCACTTGTACCACTGTAATAGTCTGATTTTTCTTAATAAGAAAGGATTAATAATACATGTTAAGCTAGGTTGTTGTTAGGAATAAAAGGACAACGAAAAAGAACTTACATACTGCTTCAAACCTAAAAAAGAAAAAGAAAAATGTGTGCTTCTGAATGCGTTTTCCCTTACGCTTTCCTGTGAGGATATTTTAATTCCCCAAAAGTAAAATAAAACACATATTTCTACTGCCAGTGCAATGGCACTAAGCGCTCCCCAGGACTTCTCATTAAATGATACCAAGAATCCATAACAATGAACGTTAACAGAGCACAGCATCTCAGCATCTGCCTGGGTACTAAGAGTTGGTAGAACAAATGCACTCTGCATGACAAATGACGTCCCACGTGGTATTCTAATTGTGCAACAACACACAGTTTAAAAAATGAACAGAAAAAAATAACCATAATCAGATCTGAGTCATCAGTAGAGTCCTGATGTTGTGTTTTATGTATCTTTTCAGATCCTTAAGACTAGATTACTCCAGAGAAAGCAAACAAGAGACAGAGACAGGAATTCAAAGAGAAACAGATACAGACACAGAAAACTACAAAAACATCTATGAGGTTTATTTGACATATATGAGATTAAACAGAGGAGCAGGCTCCCTGTTGCTTTTCCCACTAATCGATGTTTTTTTTTTTTTTTTTAAGTCAGTAAAGATTTTCTTTGTGCCTTTGTTTTATCCAAGTATTCAGATGTCAACAGACATTCCCAAAGGCATGTGCTTTAGCAATGCCAAAGAAAACAAAGCATAAGATGAGGCCGGAGAAGTAGTTAGAAAGAAGATCATACTTGCCTTATAGGCCTTGGGAAGGGAAACTCTGTCTGGTGTTAAATACATTTTGAAAGGAGTTCAAAAATCACATCTGAGAATACCAAATTATGTTAAATAGACAGGTTAAGTCCACTATATAGTAAAAGTCTACCATATATCTTTTTGCATAGAGAGGATATTTTTGAAATAGAATTTACTAAATTTAGAATTTTTAACATATACTTTTAATATTTTTGTAAGGAATTCTTGAAATGCTATAATTTTGAAATAAATATTTTAAAACATTTATTTTAAAGAACAAACGTCATTTTAAATGATAATCACAAAATGCTTTACGATAGGTACAAAGTAAAAAAATTAAATATGTTATATCTTTCATAACAGTTTTATTGCTTAGAACCTAATTCAACAGTATAGGAAAATATTTAATTAAATACATGGAATATCTCTAGCACATTCCCTTCTATTGCAGCTATGATTTCAAAGCTGGGATTTTAAATATTTGACTGGTCATTTTTTTCATGAATAATAACTTACTATGTTCAAAAAAAGCAAGTTAGGATAAAGATATCTATCTAAATAGATATATTTGTCATAGTTCTAAAACCTAGCTCTAACATACAGAATATATAATATTTGAATTATTTAGTGATGAACAAAATATACATGATTATAATTGATACAACAATTTTATGACCATGAATCTATTAAATACATAATATTTGATGACTGTGATATTCAAGACAAAGCATGTATGTCCAACACTTTAAAAGTTTTGAGACAAACTGTGTGATGACCCATTATTTCCCTTCCAGGAAACACAGTCAACAATGTCAGACTTGCACAGTCACCCACGCAAGTTTCAGCTTGTTCTGCTTATCCGTGTTGCTGAGGGGGCTTCATTTGTTTCTATCCTTGAGGATTTTACATGTCTTGATTCTTACATTTTGAGATTTTTGCATATGTCAAAACTTTCATAATGAGCTACATA
>NW_003852436.1:2977093-2994793 GCF_000181295.1 Otolemur garnettii
ATATTTGTTTTATATGGAATTTTAAAAAGGCTTTATGTTAAGAATATACAATTTTCTTTCTCTTTCTTTCTTTTTTTTTTTTTTTTTTTGAGATAGACTCTTACTCTGTTGCTCCAGGCAAGAGTGCTGTGGTGTCACAGCTCACAGCAACCTCAAACTCTTAGGCTCAAGTGATCCTCTTGCCTTAGCTTCTCAAGTAGCAGGGACTACAGGTACCTGCCCAAATGCCTGGCTTTTTCTATTTTTTAGAAGAGATTAGTTGCAGGGTGGTTCTCACTCTTGCTTAGGCTAGTCTTGAACTTCCTGAGCTCAAGCCATCCACCTGCCTTGGATTCTAAGAGTACAAGGATTATAGGCATGAGCCACCACGCCCAGCCTAAGAATGTAAAATAGTCTCGTCCTTTCCCTTACAATTTCAACATTTCATGCTAGAAAGTTTCTCCTGATCCCAAGAGAAAACTATGATGTGATATAAATCAAATTAATATTTTTCTGGGGAGTTTTATTGATTATGAAGTTCGATTTCACTGAAATATTTCTAAGTGCTTCTTTAAAACATTTTGTACCTTTTATGGACTAGGAATTTATACTTTTTTGATAAAGCCAGTACTATATGGCCACCATAATCTCTCATCTAAACATACACATGTGCACACCATGATATAAGACAACATTTGTAGCTATTACTGCACTTAAGTTATACAGGTACCATCATTTTATCTAGTAACTAACATATTTCAGTGTAGACTGAGCACGGCAGACCTTTGAAATAGTACAAAATTTAAAGAAAATACTCAACAAAAACAAAATATATGGCAACATTAAAACAAACTGTAAAAGTTTTATTGGTGGTAGTTTGGCAAGACCTACATAACTTGTCTGCACTCAACCCAAGCATGAAGGACTGTAAAGCTGGAAGCACTATAAACACAGCAAACACAAAAACCTTAACTACACATAGGATCTCTGAGCTGCTTTCAACATGTCACTCTCTTCACTATAAACTGGTTGCCACTTTCTCCATCCCTCAGTAATGCTGTATCAAATAAGTAGTTTTCTTTTCAATACCAAATCCCTATGTATCACCATCATGGGAATATTTGTTAAACTTCTCAAAAAGGGAGATGGCATGCTCAGTATTTGTAAACAGAACAGTCTGCCTTTCTTCCCCTCCCAATTTCTCAAGAAGTTAAACAATGATGTTGTCTCCAGAAAACTCCTACTGCAATTCTACATTTTATTACATTTCTATCAGATTGCGTGAGCTTGCAAATTGATTCATGAATTTTGGAAAAAAAAAAGATCATAGGCAGAAAAACCATTAGTCAACTCTTGTACCATCCTAGGAGAAAAGTGGTGGTGGCTTCATTAGACTGGGGGACCATGGTATAAACATTAAATGGGTCTGCGTGAAATTATGGGTTTAGAATGATCAGAAATTAAAACTTAAAGTTGATGGTGGATCAATGTAGTGAGATAAAACCAAAGGATATGTGTATATTTCTCCATTGAACTATTGGGTGAGCAGAGGGTATTTATCATTGATTGAATTAGGGACTAATTGAGGGAGAATGATTTGTAAAGGAGAGAGATGAGTTAAGCCTTAGGCATGGTGAGTCGGAGGTAACAGCAAGGGGCACCCAGTTGGGTAGAGAGACTTACAGCTCAGAAGACAAGTGAGAGTTGGAGGATTTAGGAATAAACAGTAGGTGAATGAAGATGCACTTCAAAGGACTGAGTGTGACTGACCAGGAAGAACAAATACAGTGAGAGACCCAGGGGATTTAGAACAAAGCTCGAAGAAACACTGGCCAGTAGAATGGGTAGAAAAAAAACAGTCTCCCTGGAGACAGAGAAAACATGGCAGGAGAAGCTCAGAAAGCCTCAGGGAGCGGCAGCCACTAGCTGAAGGAAGGCTGTGTCTGAGCGGCCTCGGAATGCTGTGGAGCACCCGCCCCCCACGAAGAGCAAACTGTGTTTAATGGAGTTTATGACAAATCTGTCATTTAGAGACCTTGTCACATAGCTCTTTTAACTTTTGACAGGTCCAGTAATCAAAAAGAGAGAGAGAGAAACTAAGCATATAAGTAAAACAATAATAACTTTAAGCTAATAAAAATTATTGTAACTTCCTATGTCTCAAATGTAGTATGCCAATTATTTTCAAGTGTTCGTAAAGCATTAGAAAAAATTATATAAGATATTATAAGAAAATCTAAACATAAAATTAGAAAATGCTTCAAAAGTTTAAACCGAACAGAAAAAAAAAAAAATCCTCTCATATCCTTAAGAAATTAAATTTTCTAAATAACATTTGGTCAAGAATGAAACAAAACTAGTATTAAAGACTTTTTAAAACGCTAGAAATGGCAACATACATGTCAGGATTTATATTTGTGATTAAAGATCTATTCATCAAAAATTCACACTTTGTTAATAGATTTATTAGCCAGGGTTCTCCAACCTGCAGCCCATAGGCCACATGTAGATTATGTGAGGACTTTTTTGCTTATTTTTGGTAGTGGGTATCACGAAAATTATGCACAGACTTTTTTTTTTTGGGTTTTTTGCTCATCAGCTTTTATTAGTGATTGTGTATTTAATATGTGGCCCAAGACAATTCTTCCAATGTTGTACAGAGAAGCCAAAATTTTGAATGCCCTTGACAGACCAGCATAAAAGCAGCATGAAGTCCATGTAAGAAGTCTGTTTTTTTTTTAAAAAGGGAAATAATAATAAAAGCAGCTATAATTAGTTTATTTGAGACAATAGAAAGGGTAGAATTAATAAATTCATAAAAATTCTTTTACAAAGATAAAAGATAAGTATATATATATTAATTCTTATAAGAAAGAAACCAAATGAAGAAAATTATAAAAATACATTTGTGTGTATAAACGAAGTCTAGAATAGACTATATTCCTGAATTTAAAGAATGAATACTTCATAGGTATCGGTTTCTTTGAAAGTAATTTTGTTATTGTTGCTGTTACTGTTTAATTTTCTTAATTTTGGGGGGTATGACAGTGAGGAGTCATAGCAAATTGGCAGTATCATAAGGAGGAAAAAGGAATGAAAATCGAACAAATTTTCAGAAATGTGGATAATTGGACATCACATTTTATAACATGTTAACTCCTGAATTCCAGATAATTATATTTTAAAACATAAAATAAACAAATGTTGAAAGTATTGACGAAGACTGAACTGATCTCAGAATAAAGACAAACTTTCTAAGCACCATGCAAAAACAAATACATAATCTTACAGTAAAAACAATATAATTTGAAATAAAAAATTAGGAATATTTGAAAAATGTATATCATAAATTAAACACTAAATCTATACCAATAATAATAAGTAATCTCACAAATCAAAAGGAAAAATAAGAATATCCCAGTTTCTTTTTTAAAACTTTGTATCTTTTCGGAACAGGGTGTCACTGCAACCTAGGCTTGAGAGCAGTGGCATCATCATAGCTTATAGCAGCCTTGAACTCCTGAGTTCAGACAATCATCCTGCCTCGGTCTCCTGAGTAGCTGGGACTACAGATGCATGCCACCATATCCAGCCACATAGCCCAATTTCCATATAGGCAAGTATGCATATTTGTGACAAGAATATAAGTAATGTTCAACTACATAGGCAATCAAAAAAGGCAGGTTAAAAAACTCATGAGTTGCAGTTTTTCCTATGTAATTAATAGAGGTGAAACTGATACACATGACACCGAGGCCCTAAACACACATGCACTTTGCCTACAATTCCACTTCTAGCACTTAAACCTAAAAAATATTGAAGATGTATAAAAATATAAACTTATGAATTTGTTACATTAAAATTATTTATATTATATAATACATATTTGTGTTGTATACAAATATACATTTAATCAAAAATGTACATTTTTAGTGAACAGTTCTATGGCAGAACATCATGTAACCATTACAAACCATACTTTAGGCAAATATTTCTGATGGTATAAAAATATTCATGATATATAGGGAAAAGTGAAGTTACAAAATGACATGCATAATATAATTTTTAACAAGCATATAGGAGTATATACAAAACTACATGAATTACAGCCTTGACAAAGGTGCCTTATTCAACATGGTGTAACAGTCATGCCATAGAACTGACAGTGGAAAGATGGTAGATAGGGAAAAATTGCCTTTTTCCCTCCATGGCAATTGTATGGTGTATCAGAAATCTGAAATATTACACATATCTTATTGAGGGCTTTGTGGAAACGCCAAAAATACCAATATTTTGACAGAGGCATATGGTGAGGACCAAGAAACCACCAAGGGTAAGCACTTGAAGATTAAATGCATAAGGTCACCAATAATAAGGTCAGAATATCACCCCAAAGACCAGATAAAGTCCATGGCACCTCAGTGTTGATGAGCCATTCCATTGCAGAAAGCACTAGATAAACTGCAAGAAATCAAGAATCCCTCTGCCTTGGATGCTATAAAGACAAAATAAGCCTGCCTCATTTACCTATACATTTTTGGGGGGTAGGTCAGGGTGAAAGCAAAACTCCAAATGATAAGTTATTTTTCTAAAAAAAAAAATCCAAACTATTTAAAACAAGCCTGAGAGGAAACTAAATTTTAAATAGACTTTGATATTTAGATTGAAAGTAAGCTGTTTATAGTAGAATTAAGTGGCAAGTCTATCTTATGTAAGGGTTAGTGCATTAGTTTTATATTGCTGCAAAACAAATTACCATTATAAATCCACCACTCAGAAACAACTATTATTATGTCAGTTTAATAGTCTTTTTTTTTTTCTTTTTTTGAGACAGAGTTTCATTCTGTCACCCTGGGGTTGAGTGCCATGGTGTCATCATAGCTCACAGAAACCTCAAACTCTTGGGCTCAAGAGATTCTCATGCCTTAGCTTCCTGAGTAGCAGGAAGCAGGCACCCACCACAACACCTGGCTAGTTTTTCTATTTTTAGTAGGGACAGGGTCTTGCTCTTGCTCAGGCTGGTTTCAAATTCCTTTCTTCAAGCAATCTGCCCATCTCAGCCTCCTAGAATGCTGGGATTAAAGATGTGAACTACCGTGCCTGGCCTGTCTAGTCATTTTAGATATATCAATCAAAATTAATATAAAAGAACTGATTAGAATCCTACATTTTTATTTAACATCCTGTCGCAAAATCACAGACATACTCAAAATATAACTCAGATGTGAAAGAAAAATTAGGTATGATACCAGGGAGTTATGGTCAGGGT
The DNA here is from genome assembly GCF_000181295.1 of Otolemur garnettii. Taxonomy (NCBI): domain Eukaryota; kingdom Metazoa; phylum Chordata; class Mammalia; order Primates; family Galagidae; genus Otolemur; species Otolemur garnettii. The sequence continues at coordinate 2,982,342 of NW_003852436.1, forward strand.
GGCAAAATTCTGCTCACCACCGTGAGGCACATGAAGATGAGAGGATATGATAAAGATTTAGACTAATTTGACCTTTTCACCTTTCTTTTTAATATTTCCTATATTTCTACTATTTTCTATAGTGAGTAGGTGATATTTTCATAGTAAAAATTCAATACATATGTTATATATTTGTAAGCTATGGCTCTAGGAGCAAAGAATCAGAAAAGTACTAAGTACAATAGAAGCATTTCTTCACTGCAGTGAACATAACTTGAGTGATGTCTAAGATTTCCTGCTTGTGAATGTCTTGGAACCAAAGCGTATTATAAAAAATGCAGTATTATGAGAACACTTCACTGTCGATCTAAAAGCTACTATGATACTTGAATGCAGAAGGTGTTAATGCTTGGGCCAATGGGAGGAAACCCCCAAAGGATTTAAAGCCTATCACAACCCTAAGACTTTGTGTATTATACGATCTCAAATTTAATAAAAGTAGTTCATGTCGAGCCCAAATGTTATACTCACTGTGAGACTAAGAGACTCATAGCAAGAGCGCTTTCAGATGGCAGCTGCGGGCAAGGGCAGGCAGTGTGCGTAAGTGATGGAGAAGCAGTGCTGTGCCCTTACGTCCCTGCCAACATCTACACTCAATGCCAGGACTGGCCGCAAAGGATAGTGTTCTCCTCATTACGGTTAATGCATGCTTTATATAAACAAGCAAAGGGTGCAGGCATGTGGTCCCTACAAACTCACTTTGATTTACTCTGTCAACTATATATATCCACTGGAGATACGGGAAAGTGAATAACATACTGGAATATGATGAGTAAGATTTCATTCTTACTGAGTTTTAAAAATATATGATAATAATAACTTGTCTTTAAGACACAGTTTTTATTTCACACATGCACATACTAAATATTCCCTTAGTGCTATCTTCCTTCACAATTAAATGCATAATCAAACTTTAGGAAATATCTAAGGGGTGGGCTTGTGAGACGGATAACATAGCTGTCTTTTTAATTTTCCATTTTCTCTTCCCTTGGTAAAGTCAGGGCAGTTACAGAAGAAAATATTCAAGTAATTGCCCTAACCCTCCTCTAGAGAGATGGGAACACAGGAACACATAATTATCGACCCTCTAGTCCTCAGCTTATATTAAAGTTCAAAACTAGAATTAAAAGGGGAGTTAAGAGAGTCATGTTAGCATGAAAGAAAGTGTAGGATTTCAAAATCTAGACTTCACAGAAGTCAGTGACTGACTATGCTTATAAATTCATAATCTTGGTAATTAAGAAGAAAAATTTGCTTTTATTAATCAAGGTTTACTGAAATACAGCAGTAATTTTTCATTCAAACGCTGTCTATGACTGCTTTTGCTTGGTCTATGGCAGAGCTAAGTAGTAGAGACAGAGAGCACATGGCTTGCAAAGACAGAACTATTTTTGACTTGGCCCTTTAAGAAGTTGTTTGCCAACCCCAATGGAGGGCGTGGCAAAGCTCAGACTGTGTTTATTGACCTCTCATCACAGATCATACATGTATGATCACATATATGCATACTTTGACTTATGATGCTTAGCCTGACTGCACTTCATAGATACTGTGCATTTTACAAATCAAAGATTTGCAGCAACCCTGAGCAAGTTAATTCGAGTGATTTTTTCAACAATGTGTGCTCACTTTGTGTCTCTTATATCAGATTTTGGCAATTCTTGCAATATGGCAAATGTTTTCATTATTATCATTATCTGTTTTGATGATCTGTGATCAGTGGCCTTTGTTGTTACTATTATAATTATTTGGAGCACTAAGAACCAGGCCTGTAGAAGTCTGCCAACTTAGATAATGAACATGAGTTTTCTGTTTGCTCCACTGACCAGCTGTTCCCCCATCTCTTCCTCTATTGGGCCTTTCTATTTCCAGAGACACAACAGTATTGAAAGTAAGCCAATTAGTAATCTTACTATTGTCTCTAAGTGTTACAAGTAAGAGTCACAGGGCATGTCAAAACCCCAGATAAGCTCAACTCTCGGCTGCTTGTGCCAAACGGTTAGGCAAGTTGCAGATGCAAAGACAAATTCTGAAAAGAAATTTCAGTGAACACATGAATGATAACAAAGTGAATCAGCCTTATTGCTGATAAGAAGAACGTTTCAATTGTCGCAATGAAAGATCAAACCAGCCACAATATTCACTTAACCCAGAAGCTAATCCAGAGCAGGGCCCTAACTCTCTTTAAATCTACAAATGCTGAGAGGTGTGATGAAGCTGCAGAAGAAAAGTCAGACACTAACAGAGTTTGGCCTGCAAGGTTTTAAAGACAGAAGCTGCCTTCATATCATAAAAGCACAAGGCGAAACAGCAAGTGCTGATGCAGGAGTTGCAGCAGATCCAGGAGATCTAGCTAAGAAAATGGAAGGTGAAGGCACTAAACAGCAGATTTCCCATGTATATAATAGCCTTGTACTGGAGGAAGATGCCATCTAGGACTTTCACAGCTAGAGAGGAGGAATCAATGCCTGACTTCAAAGGTTCAAAAACTACGCTGACTCTTTTGTTAGAGGCTAATGTAGTTGGAGGTGGTGTTCATTTTCCATTCTGAAAATTCCACGGTCCTTAAGAATTATGCTAAACCTACTCTGCCTGTGCTCAAGAAATGGAACAACAAAATCTAAATGACTGCATGTCTGTTTGCAGTGTGGCTTACTCAGAAAAGGATTCCATTAAAAATATTACCGTTCATTAACAATGTACCTGGTTACCCAGGAGCTGTGATGGAAATGTAGATGGTGTTTTCATGCCTGCCAACACAATATCCATTTTGAAGCCCATGGGTCAAGGGGTAATTTTGACATTCAAGTCTTATTATTTAAGAATTAAACTTCGTAAGGCTATTGTTGCCTCACATAGTGATTCATCTGAGGGATCTGGGCAAAGTAAGTCGAAAACCTCTGATAAAGATTTACCCTATAAGATGTCATTAAAAGCATGGGATTCATGGGAGGTAAAAATATGAACATTAGCAGAGTTTAGAACTAGTTGATTCCAATCATCGTGAATGATTTTGAGAGGCTTAGGACTTCATTGAAGGATGTAATTTCACACATGGTGGAAACAGCAAGAGAATTAGAATTGGAAGTGGAGCCTGAAGATGTTACAATTTAGTTGCAATCTCATGATGAAATTTTAATGGATGAGTTGCTCCCATTGGACTAGCACAGAAAGGGGTTTCCTGACATGGAATCTCCTCCTGGTACAGATGCTGTGAACGTTGTTGAAGTAACAACACAAGATTTATGTTGCATCAAATAAGCTGTGGTGGCAGGATTTGAGAGGAGTGACTCCAATTTTGAAAGTTCTGTGGGTAAAATGCTATCAAACACATGCTACGGAGAAATATTTCATGCATGGAAAAGTCAAATGTGCAGCAAACTTCATTGTTGCCTTATTTTAAGAAATTGCTACAGCAATCCCAAGCTTCAGAAACCACCACCCTGATCAGACAGCAGCCATCAACATGGAAGCAAGAGCCCCCACTAGCAACAAGATTATGGTTTGCTTAAGGCTCAGATTATTGTTAGCAATAAAACAGGGGCGCCCAAAGCTGCAGCCTGCAGGTCACAACATGCAGACCATGTGAGGAGTGTTTTGCCTATGTAAGGTTTCAGACACCATGAAAAGTATGCAAGGATTCATTGTTGTTGTTGTTAATCAGCTTTTCTTAGTGTTTGTATATTTAACATGTGGCCCAAGACAACTCTTCTTCCAATGTACAGCAGTAAAGAAAAAAAGTTGGACATTTCTGGGCCAATAAAGTATTAAAGTATTTTAATCAAGGTATGTACATCGTACTTTTAGACATAATGCTATGGGACATTAGTAGAGTACAGCATAGTATAAACATAATTTTTAAATGCACTAAGAAACCAATACAGTTAGGTGACCCTCTTTTTTTTTTCTGAAGATAAAAACAACCAAGCTTTTTAAAAAATATTTCTCCTACGATAGATATCCAAGCATGGAAAGGCAGGGTTTGTACTGTAAGTACTGAAAGAGAACAGTACTATGGTCCTGTCATTTTCATTAAATGAGGTAAGACAGGCCATCTCACTTGTGGGGTTGGGGAAGAAGTTGATGCAGTGAAAGCACTTGCTTGCTGTGGACTGAGTAAAATCAGGGGAAAAGCAACTGAGAAAAAAAACTCCAGATTAAAAAATTTTCCAAGTTAGAGATTATACTCAACCAAGAAAAATATTTATTTTTCAAGTTATTTTGTGGGACAACTTCCCATTCTTATATTCTTAACTTATTGTTTTACTTTATGTTATATTACTTTCACACAATAATATAATTTAATCTTTATATTATATGATATGAATTTATAGTATACATGTAATTCTGAAACTCTTTTCTCAGTTGAATGGCATATATCTTCAAGTAGATTTTTCAAGAAAGTTTTGCGAGTGACATTCTCTGAGCTCCTGCATATTTAAGTATGTCTGCTTCCATTCATAAAACATTTACAACCTAACCCTATATACATAGGAAGAATGTGAGGTCACAGGCTTTTCCTCTCAGAAATCACTAGACATTGTTCTATTGGGTTCAGCCATTTAGTTCTGTAAAGAAATACAAGGTTAGCCTGATTTTAGCACATAAAGGAAAAAAAAAAAACTGTAGACTCAACAATATTTCCAGATTGCTTTCAAACTTTTGCACTAACAACCCTTCCCCAAGAACGCTTAAAATTATTTAGTCCTTTCCACCTCTCCACCCTAACCATCTAACATGCTCTCTATCATCTGTTTGTATTTTTTCACCTTTGTTTTAGCTTTGGGAAGAACTTTCCATGTTTGTCCTCCCCATTCCTGATATAATTCCTTTATTGTTTTTCCTCTCTCTCTCTTTTGAGAAAGAGTCTCCCTCTGTTGCTGAGGCTAGAGTGCCAAGTGTCAGCCTAGCACACAGCACTCTCAAATTCCAGGTTCAAGATGTCTTCCTGCCTCAGGTAACTAAGTAGCTGGGACTACAGGCACTCACTATAGCCTGTGGGTAATCCTTCTGTTTTCAGTAGCCTGTTCTTGCTCAGGCTGGTCTTGAATTCCTAAGCCCAAAAGGAATTCTCCTGCCTTGGTCTCCTGCAGCGCTAGGATTATGAGCCACCATACCCAGCCCTGATATAATTTCTTAATGTCAAATCTTTTCTGCTGGATCAGTGGATTTAACTACTGCATTTCATTATTTTCTCCATTTCCTTTTCTTCTTGGCCTTTTAAATAGTTATTTTCATAGGGATTTCTGATTCTGTTTCATAATAACCATATCTTCTCAAACTTTAGTGAGACAGCTAGTCAATTTTCCTACAAAATGTTCTTATTTCCCTTTTGAGTCTTCAGAAATTTTTTATCTCCATTTCTTTACCTCCATATCTTCAATTTTAGTGATCCATTGTTGATTTTTTTAATAAATTCTAATAATGAGAGATTTATACATAAAAGGTATTGAAGATAGCCAAAAGCACACAGCCTGGTTATCACAGTCCCTGGCCAAGCTTCAGAATCTATTAAGATTTTATATAGTTTAATTTTGTAGGATCAAAATGTGATTTTCTTCTCTGAACAATCCCTATCCCTAGTTCTATCTCTGGAAATGAAACTCCGTATTTGGAAGTTCTATTCCTTTGTATCCATCAAAATGGTCCACCAGTCCTTTCCATGTGGTAACAAATTTATGCTCTGAATAAATATGGGGAAAAGGAGAATATAGAGAAAAGAAAGAGAACAGAGTGAGGGAAGAACACTTTGACATGCTAAGACAACAACAAAATAATAATTATAGGGGCTATGCCTTCCAAAATTCAGTAGCTCAACTGTCTCTTTCTCCTAATTCCCTACTCATTATTTCCAGCTTGGACTTACTATCATTGAGTGGATAGAGACAGAGGGACCTTAATGAGAGTGGAGTGGAGGTAGGAGTTGGGGCTAATTCTGCAGAGGACTCTGAAGGAGCAGATATGTAATAGAAAGAGAGCTGCTGAGCCTCTAAGATGTCTCTAAACTGATGACGAAAAACAGATTGGGGCACAGGTAGGGATCTTTCTTTTTACTTTCTCCATAGCCTGTGGCATTTTTTAACTAAATAGCACTAATGGTCCATTAACTGAAATTTTCAACCCAAAAATATTATCCTAAAATTATTCTGTTAAGAACAGTAATTTATATAATAATAACAGTAATATAATAAATTACAGTGTTTTATGATGGCATTATTTTTAATTCTCCATGTCTTTTTTGTATTTAATTTTATTTTTCCTTTCTATTGATATATCAAGGCTGTGCATACTTTGGGGGGTATGTGTGGTATTATCAGACATGTACAGAATGTGTAATAATAAAGTCAGGATAATTGGGACATCTGTCATCTAAAAAATGTATCTTTGTTTTGGGAACATACTTCTCTAGGTATTCCAAAATACACAGTAAATTATGATCAACCATAATTAGAAATTTAGGATTGGCTAAGTTAGATGTAGCTATTCAGATGCCATTTATTGGATAAAACTTCTTAAATTTGCTTCATCTGGCAACTTCTCTTCTGTGTTTCCAAGCTGAACAGAGGTGATAGGTCCTGCCTGGCATCTTTCACTCATGCTGGTCTACTGAGAACCTTTCCCTGTTACCAATAACCTCTGTCAGAATGACCTTTCAGTATGAAATACTCTTTACATGGATGTAAGAGGGTTAGTTCTTGCTGTCCAGGGTCTAGAATACAACCACATGGAGAATGATAAATTCAGACATCCAAACTCCATGTTCTGCTCTGATACATAAGCTTGTTTTACCCTTTCAGGGATTTTGTTTTGCCCATTGTCTACTCACACTACTGGCCATAGGCAGGAACAATAATTAAACCCCCATTTCAGAATAATCTGGCTTATTAACTCATTGCTGCAGCTATCTCTTCTGTAGTCTGCTCAGATCGGTGAACACGTTACCGCTTCTCTAGGCCTGAGTCAATAGCTGTTGTCTAATTGCTGTCGCCTCGTTATTCTCACTTTTAAATTACCACCTCCGTCTTTCTTTCCATCTTTATTTCTCAATCTTTATTTCCCTAGATCATTTTCTTATAATCCAGTTTTCTATCTGATTTCCCCTGAAATTTGGGATCTGTTATCTTTTCTTTTTTTCTTTTCTCCTAACTTGGAAATCCAGTATTTGTGCAGTCATTCCTGTCTGACCCCTTTTTGTAATACTTGCCAGATTTGACCTGCCCTGTTCATGGTGCCCTCACTGGCTTCGTTCAATATAGAACCTTTGGGGACTTTAGAGTCTACCAAAGGAGTACAACACTATTAAATAACTAATGTGAGCATATAACATAAATCAAACTGCTGGGGATTTCACATTCTGCTATATATTTTAACAAATGTAAAATGTTAGCTATTTTAAAGGTTGCTAATTTTGTACAATTTAAAGCCTTAACAGTACTTAGTATAATATAGCAGTCAGCATTTTTTATGTCATTAGAGGTTTGAAAAGCAGAGAAATAAATTGTTTGATTAGTTATGGTTCAAAGGTATTCTTATCAATGAAACAACTCTCAAATCCTTTTGCCATATTATAGCAACTAATTTTATTTTTTGCACACTACTGTCCATCGGACATAGCACATTTTATCAATCATCTCAGGTTTTAGACTAACAAATAACTCAAATCTTTGCTACAGAGGAGAAATCCAGAGAAGAGTCAATAGGAATTACTTACAGAAACAGTAACCATGAGCAGATGAGGTAAAAATGAAAGAATTATAACAAAGTCAAAGCTCGTGTTACTGGCTAAATACAAAGCTGGCATCAAGAAGCACAGCTCAAACCCCAAATCATACATGTAACTTTAAACTTTCTAGTAGCCATGTTTAAAAGGTAAAAAAAATTTTAAAAAGGCAAGTGAGGTTAACTTTAATGATGTATTTTATTTAATACCAACACATAGATCCCAAATCCTAACTTTTCATTATTAAATCATCTGTGTGTGTGTGTGTGCGTGTGCTAAGAATTCAAGATCTGGTGTGTGTCTTATGTGTGTGTCATATTTTATGTTACCATACCACAAGAAAAAAATGTTTTAGAGAAAAGATTCATAATTAATAATTAATGATATATACACAAGCTAAGGCATATGTTAAATAACTCAATTTAGCCATTTCACAATGTGTATACATTTCAAAACAACATGCTGTATATGACATAGGCTTAATTTTTATTTGTCAATTAAATCTTTTAAATGACATAAAAATAAATAATGTGAGAGACGACAATAAATTATTTTATCTTACCTACACAAATCTTCCTTTATATGAAGGGAAATCAATTCCTTAGGAATATGAAAAGAAAGTATGCTCTCCGACATCTGCTCCCGGATTCGCATCCACTTATTGTCAGATGTGGGAAATCTATATAATTTATACACTGGGTTCTTTAACACTGGAAAGGAATAAAAGAGGGACAATAATTAAATTAGGAGCAAGTCATATTAGGTAACACTCAGTTTAGAAAATCATTAATCAAGGTCATATTATATATCTGATCAAAAATTTTGTTTTTAGAAGAATCTGTTTAGTCTATTAGAATTTTTAAGAATTTTATTTTTCCATCTTATATTTACTGTAAATTCTGGGACATATAGCCTTTATTAAATTAAAAGAATGAAATTTATAAGTTTCTGAAACTTACTACCTTTTCTAAAATTTTTATAAAGCATATGTCTATAAATATGGATGAGATTATAAACATAGAGGTATAATATAAATTCTGAACAAGTGTATTTCTGAATTTCTTCTAATCACTTTCAGTCAACTTTATCTGCTTACATAGTAGGTGACAAACTGACATGTTATTTCGTAAGTTGCAAAAGGTCTTACTATTAAACATTATTTCTTAAATTTCATACAGGTTCGTTTTTTCTAGTTAAAGATCTATTAAAATTCAAATAGCATATATACTTAAGCACCAATGAGTAAACAAAACATTTTCCTGAATCCATCTTATCAGAAGCAAGGCAGAGAGATAGTGAAGAAACTGTATTTAGGGTGAGTGATTAAGGGAGAAATAACACATTCATGCAACCAAGGACTTTGAACGATTTAGAAAAAGCGTATAGGGTCAGATATTAAATTAATACTTGATAACTATCCATGAAGTTAGCACTCACACTACACTTCCAAATCATCTATTTCTGGTGAATTTTACTTCCATTGCTGATGGGCTATGAATGCCTTTTTCACACTAATACACCAAAGTTTACTGAAAAGGAAGAATCAACTCAATCATCAAAGATCATGTTTAGGTGGCTCCAATTTACCAAGAATGCTAATTAAAAAGAATAGTTGTTACTGAAGTGCATGTAGGACTTTAAATAATACTAAACATGGTACGTGGGCCAGGTCTTCTCAACATGCAGGGAAACATGCTTTTCAAACATTCGGGATCTGGAACAAGACCACCATATCTCATTTGGTACTTGGATAAACACGTAATATCTTTCTGAACATTGAAACAAGGTTCTACCCATCCATTCCTCCTCAACCATTCATTCCCAAGGATAAACTCTGGACATTACCATTATCAAAATTGGCACTATACTGGAAACCTAGATTTCAAATATACCATTATTCAATCATCAGATTCAAATCTCAAAAAGGAGAATGCTCACTTTTCAACAACACCAAAAGAAGCCAGAAGAAAGCAGACTATTTCCAGCATGTTGAGAGAAATACTGTATTCTAAAGTGTAGAGTTGTACACTTCAAAAAATTATCCTTTGACTATAAGCATGATCTTTTTGTTTTATCAATTAGATTATAACACAGATATAACCAAAGTTCATAACATTTCTTTTCTTTTATCTGAAATATAAGAACTTAGCCAGTGAAAGAAAATAAAAGATTTCATTCAACTTGTAAAGTGACAATGTTTCAAAGATATAAGAATTTTACTACTGCCTTTACTATTGTATCTCTATAGCAGGAGAAAATTTTAAAGTATGTACTGAATTGAGTATTGTACATATACCAAATATGAGATCTCATGAATTCAAATATATTTAAAATGACCAGTAATATGACTGCATCATTTTATGGTTGTACAGAATCCCAATCTCTGAAATGTCCAAACTGTTTCTTGGTTACACATGTAAACATTCAATTACTTTATTCTCAGTATATGTGCTGCTTTTTAATTTCTATTTTTTCCCAAGATTATATAAAATCTTTGTATCTTCTAAACCATGGTTTAAAGTCCTTGGATCTTTCTTGACTCTTCTACACCAATAATTATATTTTAGAAAAGTATTTTGAATTACATCTCAAAATTCAATTATTCTTTTTTTCTATTGATCCCAAAACGAGTGCTTCTAATTTTGATTTTTACCATTTTCATTTTAATGCTTTTCAATGTGTTCTAAATACAAACTTTGCTGAAATAAATCAAGCAGAAATCAAACATGATTTGATTAATCAGCTCCAGTGTGCGCTCCTCTGACCACCAAGTACACATCACCTAAGGCTGCTATAGGAAGGCTACTGTTTTTAAAGGAAACACTTGGGGCAAGTAATTCAAAAAATCAGGCAACTTAGGCGCCTGTGGCTTAAAGGAGTAGGGTGCCAGCCCCATATACTGGAGGTGGAGGGTTCAAACCCAGCCCCAGCCAAAACTGCCAAAAAAAAAAAAAAATCAGGCAACTTAATGAAATAAAATTCCCAAGTATGTCTTCTATCTAACTTTATGTTATTGGTTCTGATCTTTTGGGGCCTCATAGGTTTCCAGACACGAATACTAAATTGTCTGTATTTATCAGGGTCCCTGTGCAGATAGAGTGGGATCTACTTTGCAACTGAATTTCTTCCAGCAGCATTGCTCATTGGACACCTATTATGTCTTACACAAGAACACCTACTGTGTGCCATAAAATACAGTGTAATGAAGCATGATTTTAATAATGAAGAAATATGGTCTCAACTTTAACTATCATGTAAATTTCTTGCACAAATTTCAGGAAAAAACCAGATAAGATATTCTCAACTCAAAATTCTCTTGTGAGAATCTGCTCTAACTGTGAGCGGATGGTGAGGAGGTTTGTGTCATCCTCACTTAAAAGAAAGTTATGGTACTCACGCACCAAATATTGAACAATGGACCACAAAATATAAGTGCTTTTGTGAATGTTTTAAAAATGCTTTTTCTCTATAGTAGAGATCCACGCTCTGCTCACACATGCTCCAGCTGTGCAAATGAGTAGCTGACTGGGTAAATGACGTGCTGCTCTGGCTCTCCACTGCTGCCAAGCGTTTGCTCATGGAGAAGATGCTTTTCTGACCAGACAAAAGACTTCTCCCAATGAAAATAACCATGTAAGCTCTCTTTAAAGAGAGCCCTGTGTGTCGTCTCATGTTCACTTTTTTTAACTGCTTTTGCCAAAACAATTGCTAAAAATATCATGTGACAGATTCTACCAAGAGAAAAGTAGTTTAAGTATGTTGGACCTCATCATGATATTGTGATGACTTAATAAGGATGAAGTTATCAGCTCGTCTAAATCTTGCCTGATATATTTCCCTGGGGTTTCACCCCCTGAGATGAACACAAGGAAAGAAAGTAAATGATAGATTTTTTTTCTCTCCTTTGGAGTTGCAGCACAATTCAAATTTCTATATTGTTTCTCCCAGATTCTGTAACAGGGACATTTAACAAGGTTACATGCCACCTGCTTTTTCATGGGATTCGGTGAAAGCCAAGCTGCAGCAATTCTGAATTATCCAAAGGATGCCAAGGAAATATTCAACAAAGCCAAACAGATAGCATAGAAAAACACTGCTGTTTAAGCAACCTGCAGCAGAAATGATAAAACAGAGAGATATAGGGAAGGTTTTCTCTTTTCAAGGTTTTCTCTTTTCTGTTTCCGTAAACAAAGGTGGCTAAGGATATCAATGGATTGATTGGACAAGGAATTTTGGAAATATGGATTCAGAGTCCAGGGCATAATCAAAAAGTATATTTTATGTATTTTTTTAGAGGAAGATAATCTGTGATTATCTCCCCACACTTTATGGCTTTTAAAATGTGGTAGAAGGTACATATTTAAATGAATCTGACTTCACTGGCTTCAGGCATTACAAAATCATTATTTTAATATACTGCAAATTCTTTTAGGAAAGCTATTCATTCCGTAGTTTTAATTACAAAGTCATTTAATTGTTTAACTATTCAGCTGAATGTACCTATATGGCCTGTTCTCTAAATGCCATAGTATATTTACTATGGATAAATCTTTGTAATCCAATTAGATACTGAAATACCCTCATTTGTATTTGAAAAATTATTTTAGATTTGTATCCATAATAAATGTAAATTAGCTCTTTTTAAGATTGGACAAGGTCTGAAAAACCCCAACAGAGATCACAAGAACACTAT
>NW_003852436.1:2995678-2999655 GCF_000181295.1 Otolemur garnettii
AACAACAATGACAACTACAACCAAAAAATAGCCAGGCATTGTGGTGGGCACCTGTAGTCCCAGCTACTTGGGAGGCTGAGGCAAGAGAATAGCTTAAGCCCAAAAGTTTGAAGTTGCTGTGAGCTGTGACGCCACCAAGAGCGACATAGTGAGACTCTATCTCAAAAAGAAAAGAAAAGAACAGAGAAGGGAAAATACAAGAGGAAAGGACGTAATTAAAAGCCTCACTTTGAGGAAGAGAGCAAACAGAATGAGGATTAACCATAGCTGCAGTAACCATAGCTGAATGACCTCCTCACATTCTTCCACAAATGCTAAATCTTTGCTATTTCATCTCCTTGCCTTATCATTTTCCCTCCAGTTTACCTGAGCTGGACAGGGGCGGAGATAAATGAACTTAGGACATGAAAGCATTTGAAACATTTAGAGGCATCTAGGAGAGGGTCCCATTGATTATTGCATAGTGAAACTCACTCTTCCATTTGAAGCTACTTCACATCCTAAATATGTCAGCACACAGTAAAGAAAATGTGTAGCAATCCAAAATCGCAAGGTGGATTGATTGTATCACATTTGTTAAAACACTAAAGGGCAAATAAATCCAGTGATGAAGGAAAAAGACCAAGGGCCAATATTATGAGCCACAGTGAGTGCAAGTCAGAGAGTTACAAACACGAGGGGGAAGTCTATTTAAGTTAATATGGAAAAAGATCTCTTTGTTAATAGGAAATGATTATCATCTGACATTGGACAAAGCAGTGAATTTAGTGCCACATGGATTAAAAAAGGGGAAAAGTTAGAGATTTGGGTTTTGATTGGAATTCATCAGGACTCAGAATGAGAGTATAGAGAGAAATAATTTTGACAGTCTTTTAAAATATTTTGAATCATGCATTACTTTGGATGGGAGTGGTAGGGAGAAGAAAGTTACCTCAATATTTAGCTCAGTTGTATGGTATTGCAAAAGGCAGTTAAATTCTATGGAGCTGCATGAGGCAGAAAAAAACTGTAATGAGAATTTGCTAGTAATTATTAAGGAAAGTAATAATTTCCTTCGTCCCAAACCTAAATAATTAAATTTGAACATCTTTCTCATGCGAAGAATAACAATGCAATTTTCTGTTTTCTGAAGCACTAAGTCAAATTAGATGCACCTGTTGTCTGGCATTTGACAAGCATAATTGTATTCCAGCATGAGAGATCTTCAGCGTGCTCAAGGGTAAGGAAGGCGGTGCCACTCTGAGCCATCTCTGCACCTGTACTCCGGCCTCCTGAGCTCCTGGCTGCCCCAGGCACCTTCCCAGGACGTGTTTATGTTGTACATCACCAAAGAAGATGCCTCACTGGCTGATGACCGCACCCATCCCAAGGTCAGTTAGGTCTGGGCATTTTATTTTCAGAAGGTGCCAGTGATTGGATTATATCTGCATCTAGACTTCAAGTTCCTCAATTTTTGGAGACTGTTTCCCACAAGATTTAAAGATAAGCCCTGGGTTTCCTGTGTGGGTGAGTGCTTGCTTAAGCTTAGGGAATTGCCTTTACATAGTAGGTTATGAGGAGAATTAGCTATCTAATTCTGGCTCTCCTGAAATCTCAGGTGTACATATAACAAGGCTGAATACTTTTATTCTTTAATAATGAAAAACTTTTATTTTGCCAATATATTACTGGCCAAGTTCTGAATGAGGGGAGATTTTTATAGATCAATGAGAAAAAAAGCATGCTAAATAATGAAATAATGTGGAATTTATAAGACTTAAGAGTTCAGTGCTTGTTAAAGTAAAATGCATAGGGCGGCACCTGTGGCTCAAAGGAGTAGGGCACCGGCCCCATATACCAGAAGTGGTGGGTTCAAACCCAGCCCCAGCTAAAAACTGCAAAAAATAAAAAATAAATAAATAAAGTAAAATGCATATTGTGAATATAAAAAAAAAAGAAGAGCAATGTTCCTTCTTAAGTAGCTTAGAATCTAGCATATTCTGCAAAGCAATAATATAGAGGATTTAACCCTATTTTGGGAAAAAGAATCAAAGCCAGGGTGGCCTATTTTGAGAAAAGGTATGACCCATCTGTGAGGCAAGAAGTACAAACACCAGTAAGTTCTTCAACTAGGAGGGTGAACTGCACACATCTGTGACTAATAGAACCGGGCCCTCATCTTTGTTTAGACTTCAGCTCTCACAGTCATGGAAATCATTGCTATCAGATACACCCTCTCTGAATGTGAAACATGAAGCATGAAAGTAGTCTGGAAATAATATAATTTTATGACTCAGGAAATATAGAATTCAGTGAAAGAAAATGCTATATCAGATGTAATGCTGCTGATGGGGGAAGCTCACTCAAAAGGGGACAGTAATATGAAACATTGTGACAGGGCCCATTGGGTCCTTAGACCAAGCATGGTAATATAAGGTATATGGGCTGAGATACACCGTAGAATTATAATTTTACAAAAAAAAAAAAAAGGGGAGAATTGAGAAATCTAGAGAGAATTATGTTTTAAAAAAATTGGAAGGTTTTATTAGACGATGCTACATCCACTTAAAAACATCTAAAAGTGAAAAAGGAAGTAAAAAAAAAAAAAACTATCCAAGTTAATCTGATCATTTTGAAAGAAGAGATGTTCCAAGAAGCTAAACTATCTGTCTGGGTCACGCTGCTGACTGCTGGTTGACACACCTGGGCTTGACACTAGCTTTTTCAAAAGCCCATCCAGTGCTCTTCTGTTAATACCACAAGAGATTGTTTATTACTGCTCAGTTGCAGACAAGGTGCCTCTGTTAATGTGACTTAGCAGGAACCCCAAACTCCACGCCCAGGGAAGAGAGTACTATTTTGCTTAAGTAAACAAGCAAATAATCAAGGAGGCATGTCTACTTTTTAAAACAACTTTGTCTTATGAATTATATAATTAGAAAGTCAAATTAAAAGCTTCACATGTGAGGTTGGACAATTAAGTTTGTGGACACATCCTAGAAAAAGTGCTGCCTACCAAACTGTTGAATATCACTATGGTGACCTTCAAAGTACTTCCTTTGGGAAGCTATGTGCTGATGCCAGTGTCTAGTTCACCCTCAAAGCAATTTTGGAACTCTTTGTCTGGAAGATCTACTGTTTGTTGTATGAGGTCAGACAATTGAGTTCAAGAACTTATCCTAGAAAAAGTGCT
This sequence comes from Otolemur garnettii, assembly GCF_000181295.1. Lineage (NCBI taxonomy): Eukaryota > Metazoa > Chordata > Mammalia > Primates > Galagidae > Otolemur > Otolemur garnettii. Next base: position 2,998,851 of record NW_003852436.1, read on the forward strand.
GCATACCTCATTGCCGAATATCACAATAGTAACTTTCGAAGTACTCTCGCGGGAAGCTATGCACTGATGCCAGCAACTAGTCCACTGCAAAGCACTTTTTCTAGGATGAGTTCATGAACTTAATTGTCACACCTCATATGATGACAAGTCCCAACAGTTTCCAGAAAAAGAGTTCCAAAATTGCTCTGAAAGTTGGGCAAGGTGCTGACATCAGTGCATAGCTTCCTAAGGGGAGTACTTCAAAGGTGACCATAGTAGTCACCTCATTCAGTAATGAGGCAGGCAGCATCTTTTTTGGATGAGTTCATAAGCTGAATTGTCCAACCTGGTATCTGATACTTACTGCATCTTTTAGTGGGCCTTATTTTCCCACATAGTTAAGGCACCTGTATATTTTATTTATGGAATTGCAAATTTCAACCCCTTGTAATCAATTTTTCTCTCCTTCCACCCTCAATTTGACATCGAACTCCTAACATAAGCATTCAACATGCAAGGCCATGGAAAGGGTGCAAACTTAGAAAGCTTTTTCTTCTGAGTTTTATAATAGATAGGTAAATAACTGGATTTATAAATGAAACCTCTAGAGATGTAAATAGAATAGTGAAGAGCTGATATGAGCTATGACATTCTCTCCCATTCACTCAGACTGGCAATTTCCATATAATACACTAATACAAAGACTTCAGAAGAATGTCAATACTTCTCTTTGCCCACAGATTAATCTACCTGAGAATATAGTAGATTAATTCCAAAGTTGCTAAATTTAGATAGATAAAGAAAACAAAAGATAAGATATACACAG
>NW_003852436.1:2999813-3017493 GCF_000181295.1 Otolemur garnettii
ACCCTGGGCTGCCAACCCTACCCAAGCGCCAACCTGGGCTGTAAATTCTGCTACCCTCTTCCTCAGTTTCTTGAACTTGGGACATTTAGAAATAGCTTCAGAACAAAGTCACCAAATCTACCTTTCTACCTCCACAAAAGGAGAAAAGCGATAATGAATCATTCTTCACTCTGTTAAGTATATTCAAGTTGCAGAACGCAGCTGCTCACGGCAATCCATGTCAGTTGTCCCTGTCATGATACTATTTACACATGACAATCCACGATGGCTTTTCAGACTCATGCCTCACAACTTTATTTTTCAATGTGTTCTCTCTGTCTCTTCTTCCTTAAGTGAAATATTTGCTTGTTTCAAGAGTAATTTGTTTTTATTTCTCTTTGAAATGTATATGTAACCAATCAGTATCTTAAAATGACATTTTTATGTATACAAAAAATTTCAAGGTTCACATTAGTGAATAATTAGATATTGTAACTGTGGTATAGATGATTTTGGTGATAACCTGAGTCAACTGTATTTAACATGATTTTAATATTTGTCACAGTCAATTTTATTTTTAAAAATTAATATTGAATAAATTATCTAGATATATTAAAGAAAAGAACGAAGGCTTAGTCATCTTTCAGATGAAAAAATAAATGTAAGGAGGATCCTTTGATAATACTCTAGAAACCTTAACTATATTACTAAGTCATCAAGTGCTTTTGTGGTGTATGGCTGGTCTAACTGCCTGAGTAGACCCTTCCACATTGTTTAATGCATATACCTCCCCAAATGAATTCTTTATGAAAACAAAAAATCCATGTCATTTTGTCATAAATTGAAAAGCAGCTGTTCTTCCTTGGTATAATCCCTTATTCTGTATAAGTAGAGTTGATTTTTTTAAACACACTGCTCAATGAAATTTTATTTGACTTTTCTGTGTGTATAAACACAGCCTTAGGGATGCCCTCCCTTCTCCATTCCCTACTGTCAGCTGCCTCCTGCAGGAAAAATCTACTAATAACTTACGGGTTATGTATGAGTAGCGTTTGAAGTTCTGTATTATTTATTAATCTGATTGTCACACTATCTATGTCACTGCTTAAATGTACAACATGGCAGAGCTGGAAAAAAATAGTAAGGCATTTTACTGAGACTCCAACTTGACGATGAATGACTTCTTACTAATAATACCACAGCCTAGTACTTAGGAGCAAAGCCCTTAGAATCAAAACTGGATTTAAAATCTGGACCATTATTTCCTAGGTAGGTGACCTTGAACCATTTCCTCATCTGTAAGATGTGGATAATGATAGTAGCTTCCTTATACCATGTATCAGAGGATTGGCTAAGGGGAGGCATAGAAGGCATTTAGAATATTGTCTGCTGCTAAAATAGTTATTATTTACTATTATCATTTAAAAATAATTATATAATTTTACACGTTAATATATTTGTTTTAATAAATTTTATAACAATTTTGTTCATAAAATCATTTAACACATATTTTAGTACCTTGTTAAAATTCAAATATATCACTACAACACAGTACACATATACACACCTAGGAAACTGCAAATGTGATTAAGAATTTCTCCTACTGAATCCATATATCTATTGTTTCAACAACTTTATTTTATGAGTTATATAATTAGGAAGTCAAACTGAATTAGAACCTCATATTTCTATTACTTAAGTCTATTTCACATTAATCGGACCTGGGATCCTATTACATAATTCAAAAGCTAAAATAAATTTACAGTCATGCATCACTTAATGATGGGTTTACACTCAGAGAAAAGCATTATGAGGCCATTGCGTCACCTTGCAGACATGATACAGCATACTCATGCAAACCTAGATGGTGTAGCCTACTACACACCGAGGCTATATGGTTTAGCCTGCAAGAATGGAAGTTGCTCTGGGGTGAATCAGTGAGTGATGAGTGAATGTGAAGACCCGGGGCCTCATAGTGCACCACTGTAGACTTTATGCACATGGTACATTTGGACTATACCAAATTTATATGAAAAGTGTTTTCTCAATAACACATTAACCTTAGCTCACTGTAACATTTTCACTTTATAAACTTAATTTTTTTTATTTTTGACTCTTTAGTGATAACACTTTAAAATACATAGTGCAGCTGTACAAAAAGTATTTTTTTATATCTGTATTCTATAACCTTTTTTCTATCTAATTTTTTTTCTTTTAGTTTTTAAAACTTCTTTGTTCAAAAGACTAAAACATATACATTAGCCTGGGCCTCCACAGGGTCAGGAGCACAAAGACACCACTGGGTGACAGGAATATTTCAGCTCCATTATAATCTGAGGGAGCCACTGCCATACGTGTGGTTTGTCACTAAGCAAAACATCATGAAATGGTGCATGACTGTGCATTTGTTTGGCCATCTCACTATTCGTGTATATCAACATCTTTCCTGCGGAATTGTCCAGTCTGCCCTCATTCTGCTCCTCCCGGTGATTTACTAAGCTCACTTCTTAAGTTTCACAAATGACACGGGGAGAATGCTGCTCAGGTCCAGTGTTGATTTCATAGGAGGTTAGAACATTATTTTCATATGAAAATAATAGAAGTATCCAAAACCGAGTCACATACCTGCATTCAGAAAAGGTAAGTTATCTTTTCCGCTCGCACTTTCTGGGGCTGTACATTCACATACCAGTGCACACTAGGAAAGAATTAAAAAGAGAAAACATAATTGTAAATGATCAAAATGATTATTATATTGTTTGCTAACATGAGACTATGGACATAGTTTCAAAATCTTTTAAATAAAACATTTTTGTATAACTATTTCCAGCCTATCTTAACTACAAAGAGTGTTTAATCTGTGATGTTCTTATATTTATACAAGATATGGTTTGTGTTAATTACAGATTACGTTTCAGTTCTAGGTAAAGGCTACTCAAGGAAGAAAGTAAAAAGAGGAAAAGGATTGCCACCCACATGTTAGAGACAGGTTCTTAGTACAGTAAATCATATTTGACAAGCCAAATCATTTTGTATTTCTTTCACCCGGGCTATTTCAGATCAATGGAAAACAAATTATTTTCCAGAATATAAGTAATGGCAACTTTAAATAAAAAATAAAATGTGTTGATGAAACTGACTACATAGCACAAAAGAATATTTTTGTCTCTAGCAAAACAATACAAACACTTGCTCATAAAATACAGGAACCATTCATACATAAGGTGATCTCAGGAGTCTGTAACGAACTGATTAAAATCATGACCTTTACAGAACTGACATTTCCTGGACAGAAAGAGAGAAAAGGCACAAAAGAGCATATGGGCATATTCCCAGTGAATGAGCCATGATGGTGGACAATGTCTCAGACAAGCCATCACCAATCGTGGTACCTTCCCCTCAGCTTCTTATAAAACTGTGACTGACATAGGAAACAAAACTCTTCTGGCCCCAAGGTTGACAAGGGACCTAACATTTTTTCACATAAGCATACTCCCACATTTGTTTCTTCAAACAAGTTTCCTTCTATCTGTTGTAACCAAAAACAAAACAAAAATAAAAATGGACAGGAGAAGGAGTGGATTTTCAATGCAAATATAATAGATATAATAAGTAAATGCAAATAATACAAATAAAAAGTGCCCCAAATTGTGTTTTTAGTATTTCAGTAGATTTGGGGAGCACAAGTACAGTTCTGTTACATGAATATATTACATAGTGGTGAAACCTGGGCTTTTAGTGTACCCATCGCTTTCATAGTGTATGTTGTACCCATTAGGTAATTTTCATCCCTCACTCTACACTAGTGGTTCTCAACCTTCCTAATGCCGCGGCCCTTTAATACAGTTCCTGTGGTCACAACAGACAGGTTGAGAACTGCTGCTCTATACGCACCCTCCAACCTTTGGGGTCTCCAATATCTTCTAGTCCACTCTGTATGACCACATGTCACAGACTAGCTCCCACTTATAAACATGCAGTAATTTATTTTCCATCCTTGGGCTAACTTCTCTTAAGATAATGGTCTCCAGTTCCACTCAAGTTGCTGCAAAAGATATTATTTCATTCTTTTTATGGTTCAGAAAATTATTTTGATGAGGAGGTGTAAAGGAAGCAACCATCCTTTTGTAGATTCTGCACGGCTCTTCGCAGGGGACTCCAAGGGCTTAGACCAAGCTCCCCCAGGTTACATCAAAATTGCTTGAGCCACTTCTCAAATCGTCTAACTACTTTCTTCCTCCACATACAAGAACTGGCCCCCTTTGAGAATCATGGACCCTTAGGTCACTGTTATCAGTAGACTATAAATGTTCCTTAAACATTTTGAAGAGAAGACTAATTATTCAAAACAGTGATTTAAATGGTACTGTCTGTCATCTTAACATTACATCTTAATTCTTTCATTATAATATTCATCACATTAGTAATTCCTTTATGGGGACCAATGTGCTTTCATAATATCTTTACTGAGGCCCTCGTTTACTGAAAGAATGAATGATAATAAAGAGCTCTTAAAATGTGATGTTCTCTAATTCATTTTCCTGCATTCCAGAAGTCAGAGGTGGTTTCTTCTTTTAATCCATAGCTAGTCAGTTTGGAAATGCACTTTCCAAATCACTAGGGCAATGTGTAGTGATTTCTGGATATACTTGAAATTCTTTATTTCTCCTATTTCTAATGTTTACTTCATTCAGCCTATATATGGGACTGTTAAAATAATCTTTGGTAAACATTACACCCCTCAGTATTCTACTCTAGCATATGTAATGACTATTTATTGTTCAGACAAATACAGTAGTTTCAGACTGGTCTGTAAATCTTTTCATAATTTGCCCCTGACATTCTTCTGCCTACTAATTAGGTATATAGCTATGAGCCATCCTCTTTTTCAAAAGAGTATCATCATCTACAACACAACTAAGAGGAATGGTTTAGATCAAACCTTCTAAGTAAAGAAGTCCACAATTCATAGTGATTATGCCATTATTCTGAGACCTGCTTTCTTACACAAAGCAGCCCTGCCTCCTATAATCAAGGATGAATTTATGTTTCCTTAAAAAAGGCCTGTATTATCTTACCAAATAGACACAGAAATATGACTTTCCTGTACTCATATCTTCCATCCAACTGGAAGGCACATATTTAGGACTATTTCAATCTAATAGAAGTTTCATTTTGCAATTTCAGTTAAAAACTCCATTATTCAGAATATCCCCAAGAGTTAATATCATGGCACATAAACAAAAAAATCCAGTAAATATTTATTAAATAATTTCCTATAATAATTTGGACTGGGTAATTATTTTCTTCAATTGTCATAACTTACATTGTATAACCTTCATCTTTATTCAGACTGAGCATTTTTTGAAGCCAAGGACCATATTCTATTTCTTCTGCTGATTTAATTTTTTTTACAACCAACTATAGATTTATTCTCATGCCGTGCCAGATGCCACAGAAAATGTAAAGACAAAATGATGTGGAATCTGTGCTGTAAGAGATTCAAGCTACTACTATACAGTGTTATTTACTGCTATTATGATGGAGGTATGCAATGTTACTTATACACTTATGTGGGGTGTGCTCTCAATGTAATAACTCCACATTTGTGATTCTAAGCAGGAAGAGCAAATGTCATATGCTCTTTGTGTCACACACTACCATAAGCTTCTTGATCTCAATGAATACTTAAAAAAACCTGTCATTTGCTAGTAAGAAGCTAAGGAAAAGAAACACAAGATATGTAAAACTCTTGGAGCTTAATAATTTTGAATGTCATATAAATTTTCCATGCATAGAATTATAAAACTAGCCAAACGTTAAGAAAAAACAATCATAAAGCTCTGTATAAATTCATCAAAGACCAATACTTGGCAAATCACTTATATATTTCATTGCTTAAGTCTCATTTCTTAAAGTTTGATCCAGAGTTCTCTGCAAGGACCTGATAAGTTTGTATCATGCCAGAGCAAAACCAAAAGTATTTTACAATAATAAAAAAACATTGTCTTCCTTCCTCTATCTTATAAGGATATTGTTAAATTTTCTAGATGCAGAATGACATAATCCTTTGGCCAATTATAAGTATGCTCATCAGGAGGCTAAGGCAAGAGAATCGCCTAAACCCAGGAGTTAGAGGCTGCTGTGAGCTGTGATGCCACAGCACTCTACCGAGGGCGACAAAGTAAGACTCTGTCTCTATGAAAAAAAAAAGTATGCTCATGTACTTTTCTGTTTTTCTCATAAACAACCTTATTTTGATTTCTAATATGATAAATATCTAGTCCATATAAGTAAATTCTCGAATACAGTAAATATCAATGAAATCCACATAAATATATATTTTAAGTATAAGCATGAGAATTGCTATACTTATGTCTCATTCAGTCTTATGACTTTAAGTACCATCCAAATACCATCTGACTACTCACAAATATATAATTCTAGCTTGGACATCTCTCCTGAATGTGAGTAAGCAGCCTTAAACCTCCAACTGCGTACTTACATCTGCACTAGGGTGTCTAAGAGGAATTTGAAACTTATCTCAGAATCTTCTGTCTTCCTCCACCTGCTTCTTCCAATTTTCCTTATGGCAACAAATGGTAATTCTGTTCCTGTGCACTTGAAATCTGATCACATTTCACTTCTCCATCAATGTCACCCTATTCCAACTTGTCTTCCTTTCTAGCCTAAATTTTTGCAATAACCTCTGAACCAGGCCCCATTCTTCTATTCTTACCTTCTTGCAGAAGCCAAAATGATCCTCTTAAAACATGTCAGATCATTCCACACTTAGGCTCAAAAATTCCCTATTGGATTTACATTTAGCTCAGACTCTAATAGCCTACCAGTGGGCATACGATCTGTTTTCCCCACCCCAGGAACCTGTGGGCAACCCCAACTGCTCTCCTCTTTAACTTCGGGACTTCAGGACACTGGTCTCCTGGCTGTTCCTTCAACACAAGCATACTGCCAACTCAGAGCCTTTGCTTTTGCTAGTCACTCTACTAGGAATTTTGTTCCTGTCATATATTTATGTCTCACTCACTCCCTTACTTCCTGCAAGTTTCAGCTTGATCAGTGAATCTTTCCTTGCCCATCCAGTAAAAACGACCATACCCAGGACTCTCTTCTTCCCTTCATCTTGTCTCGATGTTTCTACAGCATATGGTCCCATCTGACCAAGATTATCAATAACATTGGTTAATCTTCCAACTCATACTTCCCCTGAAGGTAGCATCTGTGCCTATTTGGTTCATTGCTGAATCCCCAGAACCTATTAGAATGCCTAGAACATAGTAGGCAGTTTTGTTTGAAAAATGAATGATGAATATTATATGCCTACAAACACTATCCATGAGGTAAGTAAGGATAGTTGTATTATTTTCAATGTTGTATTTGGCAATGATAAGGGATGGGACCTTCTGAGACTGATCATTATCTACCCAAAGACTATACCCTTTCCCAACCATTGCTGATAAAAATCCACTGAAAATTTCAAAGAAAAAGGGCAAGGTAACCCAGCAAAATGAATGACATCAAAATACTAAATAAGTTATGTTCATATTCAAAAGGAGAGGTATTATGACTCCACTTATCCCATATTTGCCAGTATCATACATAAGGCATTTTCTTTTCTTTTGTGGAAATCACAATCACTTTGATCACTGGCACTCTGCCACATTCATATATAATATTAAACAAATATGGGAGGCAGGGCAGGGACTAAACTAAACTGAGCTCCTCCAAGGCCTCCCTAAAGGATGCTCCTCATGGTATTACCACCTGCCAAGAAGCGGGGTCATCGGTACTGCAGGTAAAGAAGGGCTGGGCCCAGGGGTCGACTTAGGGTGTCTCAGTCAATCCCGATGGCTGTCACTTACTTGGGCTTTCTTGTTTTTCACCTGATTTGATGATTTGCTTCCTAGTCCTCCTTTCTATAACAGCATTTTTCATGACTACTTCAAAGGCTGTGTCTCAAGTTTCTTCCTTTTTCCTTCACAAACCTACACTCCTCATTACATCCTATCCTTATTTGTTAATCCACCAATTCCAGCATTATTTGCAGCTAAATATTTTCTTTATAGGAAAATTGATAATTTTAGGGAAAACTGATAATCATAGGGAAATTGACTTTGTTTATTTATCTTTCCTTTATTCACACTATTTGGGGGGATAAAAAAGAGGAAAAATAGACACATCATTTTGTCCTATAAAGTTTAATTATACTGAGAAAAATAGACAATAAATGAGATAAATAAGTAAAATATGCATATAGATGACTTTGGACAATAAAAAATGCTAAAGACAAAAATAATGCAGAGAAGGAAGGTAGAAAGTTTGGGGTAGACACTACAGTTTTAGGTGCAGTGGCAGAAAGGATTCAGGGAGAAGAGAACTTTTTCCATAAAGGCCAGAAGGAAATAAGGGAATGAACTATACAATGACCTGGGAAAACACTTTAAAGGTAGATTGGAAAACAAAATACAGTGGCCTGGAGTTGCAAATGTACCTGAAATGTCCAAGGAACAATGAGAGGACCACGTGGAAAGATTACAGTGAGCGAAAAAGAGGAGTCAGGGATGATGTCACGAAAGTAGCAGTAAGATTCTGTCAGTTAGATCACTGAAGGGATTTGAGTTGACACTTTCAGAGAGCTGAGAAACCAAAGGAGCATGTTCCAACCTCCATTTTAATAGGATTATTTGGGTTGCTCTAGTGAGAATACAGTATGATATAGGAGGTATGGTGGATGCCCAGAAAGAGGAAGGAAAAATCAGGGAGACTTTCAAGAAATTATTATAAAAATCTAGGGGACAGGCAGTGTTGGTGGCAGTGAAGGAGTCATAAGTGGTTGAATTTTGGATGAATTTATTTCAAAGACAGAGTTAACAGAATAATTGTTTCTTTCTTTTTCATTTCTTTTTTATTTTTTTAAGACCGGTCTTACTCTTGTCACCTGGGCTAGAGAACAGTGGCATCATCATAGCTCACTGCAACCTCAAACTCCTGGGCTCAAGAATACTGCTGCCTCCTGAGTAACTGAGCCTACAGGTACCTCCCACCAGGCCCAGCTAATTTTTCTTTTTTTTATAGAGACAAGGTCTCACTCACTCTTGCTCAGGTTGGCCTCAAACAGCCAACCCCAAGCAATCCTCCCATCTCAGCCTCCCAAACTGCTAGGATAACAGGTGTGAGTTACCATGCCCAGCGTAAAATCATATTAACCATGATTATGAAAGAAAGAAAGGAATCAAAAACTCTCAAAATTTTAAAAAGAAAAACTTTGTGGATATTTAATATAATATTCACATAGTGTATTAGCTTTGTAAAAAGTCACTTTTAGCTTTTCTTCTGTATTTTTTTCTATTTCTATGTGATTTTAACTCTTTGTCTTCTATTTCTATATATGTGTATATCAAAATTTGAACCATTCTAATACAATGAATGACCCTCTGAACAGTCTTCCTTTGATGAGAAATATATACTAATATTTCTGGAAACATAGGAGTTAAGAGTTTATATTTTTATTATATTTTATTTTACACTTGAAAATTTATGTAAAATTCACAATTAAGACTTGGTATTTTATATGAAAGGTATTGTTATGGACTGAATTATGTCCTTTGAAAATTCATATGTTGAACTCCCAACCTCCAGTGTTACTGCATTTGGAGATATGGGCCTTTATACAAGTAATTAAGGTTAAATGAGCTCACAAAAGTGGGGCCTTAATCCTACAGAGCTGGTATCCTAATAAGAAAAGAAGATTCAGAGCATATACACAGCTCCCTCTCTTTCTTTCTTTTCCTGTGTACGTATAAAGGAAAGTCCATCTGCAAACTAAGAGCCTCCACAAGGAAGGGAACCGGCTGGTACCTTGATCTGGGACATCCTAGCCTCCAAAACCACAAGAAAATAAATTCCTGTTGTTCAAGCCACACAGACTCCTAAATTATGATATGATAGCCCAAGTTGAATAATACAAGCATCAATCTTTTATCTGCCTTGATCTGATCTACATGAGCTAGCATGCGTCATTCTCCTAGCATGTGATTTGATTTGCTGATAGGGATTTCATTCCTTTCTCTCCATCTCAGGCAAACCAGTGAGAGGGAAGCTATTTCAGCAATAATCTCTACTTTAAAAAAATAATAATAAAATTTTAAAACAGGGTTGTTGAGGGTCGAGTTGGGAGAGGTGGTGGCCATATTTTAATAAAGACAATTTCTAAAAAGGAATAATTTTTATTTTAGTTGCTTTCTATTTCCATACATGCTGGTCATTCAGTACTTAAATCATCATTATTAACAGACTGGGTTAATATACTTTATATGAATTTTGACTTAGCAGATAGATAGAAGGCTCCATGCATTTGCAGTTCTGGAAAATACTCCAGACGATTCTGATCACACCGTGAAAGATACTGAGATAAAGTTATAGTAAATATGCATATTGGGCCTTACTATAAATCTCAATCACGAATAATCTTGGGAAATGCCAAGAGCGTTTATAGTCATTATAGTAAAAATTTTCAAAAGGTCAAGGTTTAGAAAGAATCCAGACAGGGTAGAGCTCATGCTAACAATATTTGGTGTATTTACCATTTTAGTTAGTTTATGACTCACATGCGGTGTGTACTGTCACTGCCACTGGTATGTCCTATTTCTAGAACAGCTCTTTTTTAAGTTCACATTACTAAGCCAGAAACATTACATAGGACTTAGGTGGGGCATGTTCTAGGTATCAAGTTCTCCATTTAAGAAAAGAGCATGACTCAATCTCTACTACTTCATTATACACTATAGTGACTCATTCTAGAGTGAGGGGGTGGGCCTGCTTTGAGGAGAATGGAGAGGTGGCTAGGAGTAGATTCAGAGTCCAGGTCGGGAGAAGGGGTTCTACTTTGAAATGGGAAGTGTTTCTGCTGTTGGTTTCCTGGTGTGCAGACATGATTATCTGCTTGTTTCTGCTCTCATTCCCTAGCTTATCCTACAAATCCCCATCCTTGATCTTGATACAATTATTCAAGTGATAGCGACAAATACAAATCTCACATAGAATTCTAAAGGAAGTTAAAAAACCCAGCCCTAAGATAGAGGTCTTGAATACACAAACCCAAAGAGGATTTGTTCCAAAACTTCACCATAGAACTGACATTAGCCAACAACCTAAGAAACTCTGGGTCTCTTTAGAACAGTGGTTGTCAACCTGGAGGTTGCGACCGACAGGAACTGTATCAAAGGGCCATGGCTTGGCATTAGGAAGGTTGAGAACCAATGCCTTAGAATATCTTCGTACTGTGGGATATGTTCCAAGGTGGGAGAAGAAGAACAGAGAAGAACAGGGTTTGGGGCAGCACAGAAGACCCTAGCCTATTCTGCAAACAATAACAAGAACTATTGAAAAGAATTCTTAGATATTTTTGTAAAGTTAATGATTTGTTAACTGTTGATAAACACCATCTCCCATGTATATGTTTTCTAAGTATCAAAAATCAAATATGCTCCAAGATAAGAGACATTAAACCACAAAATAAGTAATAATAGCCTTTATAATTTAAAAATTCTTCACTTATAAAACCTTTCCCCTGAAATCAGGATGAAGGCAAGGATGTCCTCTTTTGCCACTTTTATTCAATATAGCAGTACCGAAGTTCTAGCCAGAGCACTTAGACAAGAAAAAGAAATAAAAGGCATCCAAAAATAAGAGAGAAAGAAGTAAAATTGTCTGTTTGCCGATAACATGACCTTATATGTAAAAAACATTAAAGAATCCACCAAAACTGTTAAAACTAATAAGCAAATTCAGTAAAGTTTCAGGGTACAAAATCAACACACAAAAATCATTTCTTTACCCTAACAACAAACTAAGAAAGAAATTAAGAAATCAGGCAGGGCACAGTGGCTCACACCAGTACACCTGTAATTCTAGCACTCTGAGAGGCCCAGAAAGGTGGATTGCCTGAGCTCAGGACTTTGAGATCAGCCTGAGCCAGAGTGAGACTTAGTTTCTAAAAATAGCCAGGTGTTGTGGGGCAGGGGTGCCTTAGTCCCAGCTACTTAGGAGGCTAAGGCAAGAGAATCACTTGAGCCCTCAAGAGTTTGAGGTTGCTATGAGCTGTGATGCCACAGCACTCTACTGAGTGTAACAAAATAAGACTCAGTCTCAAAATAAATAAATAAATGATAAGAAATTAAGAAATCAATATATTCACAATAGCATCAAAAATAAAAACCCTCTTAGAAATAAATTTAACCAAGAAGTTGAAAGATCTATATACCAGTAACCATCTATAAATTTATACCATCTATAAACATTGATGATATAAATTACAGATGACACAAATAAGTGGAAAAGTAGATTATGGACTGGAAGAAGTAATAGTGTTAAAATGTCAATACTACTCAAAGCAGTCTAAAGATTCAATGTAATCTCTATCAGAATTCCAATGTCATCTTTTACAGAAATTTTTAAAAAATCATAACATCTGAATGAAACCACAAAAGATCTCCAATAGCCAAAGCAATCTTGAGTGAAAAGAATAAAGCTAAAGGCATCATATAACCTGCCTTCAAAATCTATTACAAAGCTATAGTAATCAAAATGACATAGTACTAGAATAAAAACAGACACATTGACCAATGGAACAGGACAGAGAGCCAAGTTGTAAATCCACATATATAGGGTCAATTGAGTTTTGACAAAGGTGCCAAGAACACACAATAAAGAAAAGGGCAGTCTCTTGAATAAATGGTGTTGGGGAAACAAGATAGAAACATGCAGAAGAATAAAACTAGATTCTTATCTCACATCATGTATAAAAACTAAAATGAATTAAAGGCTTAAATAAGCCTTGAAACTATAAAAGTATTAAAAGAAAACATAAAGGAAGCGTTCTGTGACAGTGGTCTAGGCAAACATGACCCCAGAAACACAGGAACAAAAGCAAAACTAAATATGGAATTGTATCAAACTAAGCAGTTTCTACACATCAAAGAAAGCAATGAACAGCCTATGGAATTAGAAAAAAATATTTGCACACCGTAGATCCGATGAAGGCCAATATTCAAAATATGTAAGAAACTTAAATAACTCAATAGCAAAAAAATAACTCAATCGAAAATGGGCAAAGGACCTAAATAAACACTTCTCAAAAGAAACATATAGATTGCCTATAAAACATATATAGAGTGGACATAAAGTTCATGTGCAATTTAAAATAGTTTAACATAGTAAATTGTACACAAACTTGATGACCACTCTGCAAATTGCTCATCATCACTTATCATCAGGGAAATGTGAAATCCATAATGAGCTATCACCCCACACCTGTCAGAATGGCTATTATCAAAAAGGTGAAAGGTAACAAGTACTGGCGAGAGTGTGGAATAAAGAGAAACCTATGTACTGTTGGTGAGAATGTAAATCAGAATAGCCATTATGGAAAACATAAAAAGAGGTTCCTCGGAAAACTAAAAATAGACATACAACACAGCACTACCACTCTGGTTATATAAAGACAGACAATTAAGTTGGTCAACTCATCCTAGAAAAATGCTACATACCTCATTGCTGAAAATCACTAAGGCACCTTTAAGGTACTCTCCTTGGGAGGCTATGCCCAGGGCAGCTCCAAGTCTACTCATCAAAGCAATTTTGAAACTCTTTTTCTGGAATGTCCATCAGAGCTGTCATTGTACAAGGTCTGACAATTAAATTCGCAAACTCATCCTACAAAAAGTACTACATTTCTCATTGCTGAATATCCCTACGGTTACCAGATGGCCAAGGGGAGTACTTTGAAGGTGACCATAGTGATATTTGGCAATGAGGTATGTAGCACCTTACCTTGGGATGAATTTGCCAACTTAATTGTTGAACCTTATACATCCAAATGAATTGAGAATATGCTGAAGAAATATATGCACTCCCATTTTCAGTGCGGCATTATTCACTATAACTAAGACATGGAAGCAACCTAGGTATCCATCATCAGATGAATGGATTAAAAAATGTCATACATCTGGTGACAACTGTAGCTCAGTGAGTAGGGCGCTGGCCACATACACCAAGGCTGGTGGGTTCAAACCCATCCCAGACCAGCTAAAAACAACAATGACAACTACAACAAAAAATAGCCAGGCATTGTGGCAGGTGCCTGTAGTCCCAGCTACTGAGGAGGCTGAGGTGAGAGAATCATTTAAGCCCAAAAGTTGGAGGTTGCTGTGAGCTGTGAGCTGTGAGCTGTGGCACTCTACCCAGGGCATACACACACACATATATATACACACACACACACACACAATGGAAAATTATCAGCTTTAAAGAGTGGGGAATCCTTCTAGCTGGGTGTTGTGGTGGGTGCCTATAGTCCCAGCTACTTGGGAGGCTGAGGCAAGAGAATTGCTTAAGCCCAAGAGTTTGAGGTTGCTGTGAGCTGTGACACCACAGCAGTCTACTGAGGGTGACATAGCGCGACTCTGCCCTCCCCCCCAAAAAAATGGGGAATTCAATTATGTGTAACAACATGGATAAATCTGGATGACATTACACTAAGCGAATTAAGCCAGACGCTGAAGGACAAATACTGTATGATCTCACTTTATGTGGGTCAAACTCACAGAAGTAGGGAGTACCATGATGGTTACCAGGGGCTGGGGGAGAAGAGGGAATGGGGACAGGGGAGAGGCTGACTAAAGGGTACAAGTTCCAGCTAAACCAGAGGAATAAGCTTTAGTTATCTATTGCATAGAATGGTAACTATAATAAATAATAGTGCATTATATGTTTCAAAGTTGCTAAAAGAATAGATTTTAAATGTTTTCATCATAAAAAAATAAGGATGTGTTAATTATCCTGATTTAATCATTTGACAATATAAACAGACAACAAAATAATCCATTATACCCTGTAAATATATGATTTTGATTTGCCAATTACAAATAAAATTAAATGATTTTAAAATGCTCATTTTTGAAGAGGTAGAAATAATAGTATATTAAAAAAATTCAGTTTCCTAAAATAAACTATTAGCACTTTTTAAGTCTGTCCCATGTGGTTTCATTGCCTCAATAAAACAGGCAATTGCTTGAAAGGAATTAAGGCTAATATTTATACTAAGTTTCTTCTTCTTAGGGAAAAGGAACAGAAAGAAAGAGAAAATCCTGGACACATATTTACATACATCAAGCCTCTATTCTGGGCTTCAAGGAAGCGGCTTCTACTCCAGCTGGCATTGTCTGTCCTCCAGAGCAGCTCAATTGCCATATACTATTTCCTGCTTCTCTCTCATCAATTTCATAAGGCACAAAGTTCCTGTTAAATCTGCCCTCCCTCACATAAAAATGAAATCCAAATTAAAATCACATCTCTTTCCAAAGAGGGTTTGGGGAGTAGAGAACAAGTTGTTTCTGGTAATAGTCCTCCCAGAATCTTCTGTGCCTCGCACGGCAGGTTAATTACGGTAGAATGCAACAATGATCAATACTTTCGTTCCAACTGAGAAGAGGCAGTGTCCACGAGGGAGCTGGCAGTGAAGAGGAAGGTGCTTCTGGATGGAGCATCGCTTTGCACACTTCCATACAAATGAGCCCTCTGGGTCAGAGGATGAAATACACATATTGTACTCCAAGTCCAGTGATGATTTCTCATTTAGCTCTTGAATAATGAGGTTTCAAACCCCACAGAGGTGTTGGTGATACAGGCATCTGGCTAGGCAGATCGTTTCTAATTTAATTTGCGCAATGTGCTGACCGAGATCCTACCTTTTGTGACTGCACATCTGTCGTGATGTGGTCGGCTTCCCCGTCCTCAATCTCCCCCATCTTCACGACACTGACTTCTATGGTGCCAACCACTTTGCCACCATCTGAGGTTCTGCGATCAGAAATAAATGAAGTGAGAAAGTAAGAATCTTCTTTCTCTTCAAAACATGTCCGAAACATGTTTGTTTCTAAAAACCACTAGGATTGCTATTTGCCTCATTCAATTAAACAGACCTTCTTGACACACAATGAAACATGTTAATTTAATTGAGTACTTTTTAATTTCAAATGAAAATTAACTATGGATTTATGAGGTTAAGACCATGAACTATCAAAAACTACCTCATAAAAATGTGAAACCTCACAAAGGCTCTCAGGAGTATCTCAAAGAAAGAACATTGTCCTGGATCAACGCCCTATTTGCAACCACCAAATCCCTACAGAAGTGTAAACTGCAGGCTATCTAGACCACCTGCATTAGGTACTATATGTGTCTATAGCAAAACTGTGGCTGCATAAAACAGTAGAGTATAAACATTCCTAGATGCCTTTGAGACTGGGTCATTGGCTACAAAATCTGACTTTGTGCCCTTTCCCTAACATTTTTCTAAGAGATTAGGTAAGGAAGACTCACTCCCAGCAAACATAAGATATGTGTAAAGCAGATCCTAACCCTAGAACTCATTTAGTATATAATCCTTTATTTTTCGGATAAAGAAACTGAGACTCAAAAAAAAATGAAAAAAGTTTTCCAAGGTAACAAAGTGGCAAACCCAGGTTTCCAGCTACTTTAAGTCTTTTGGCCACTGACAACTGTTCTATATTTAATGAAGAGAATTTTATTACTAAGATTGTCATCATTATTTTTATCAGCATAAAAATTTTATGGTTGCTGATAATAATGAAAGCTAAAAGTAAATTTAAGCACCATTGCATTTAAAATTCTCTAGTTGCTTTTTCTGGGCAAGATGATCTACAGAATAGGGCCATTCTACTACAGAAGCACAATAACCATAATGATATTTTTCTCTTGAGCCTTATTGTGAAAATAGGTGACAAACCACAACGTATGCATGATCTGCTGCTATAACATCTATCTAAGCAGAATTGACTGAGTAACAATTCGTATTCTTCATTAGTCTTGTTCTTTTGTAAAATGTGTTTTTCACTTTAAACTGAAAACCAGTATCTGTCTTTTAATCAATTCATTCTAAATGCTTCTATTTTATTATTACAGATGTCAGAAAAGAATATGAAAATTAATATAAGTAGTTTACAAAAACGCCAATTAAAATAATAAATAAAGTGAAAAGGAAACCAGATTATGTTACCAGATAAGGTCCAAATTAAAACACACCTTCTGAATTATGTTTTTAAGTATATTAAAATAGGACAATTCTGTTGTTATGTCCACAGCTAATGTCATAATGGAATAAAAGTGATTTATTATTATTATATATTAAAATATCATACTAAAAATGAATTAAGATGGTTTTTGGTGATTTTAAAATAAATGCAAATCATAATATTGACTCAATTATTTAAAATTAATATAGAAAACAGATTTCTCACAGAGAAGATATGTATACAGGAGACAGTAGGATCTGCAATATTACAGAAAACTACATTAGCTCCAACTCTGGTATCATTTTAAATAATTTATTATACCATTTTTCATTTGAATGTGATATCACAGTCATATTTGTCACAGTCATGAGGTGGTCTATCCCTGTATAATTGTCCCATGCCTAGTAGTTAATAAAGAGTCTAATAGAAACCTCCTTGGTACTAATACTTTTTCTAGAGATTTATAGGCATTCCCCTCCCCCAAACTGATTATCTATAAAAAGTAAAGATTATTTTTCTTTTCAAAACAATTATCTAAAATTTTTCATTTGAGCAAACAAGCTAGCTTTTTTTTTTTTTTTTTTTTT
>NW_003852436.1:3018215-3020967 GCF_000181295.1 Otolemur garnettii
TATTCAAGACTATAAGATATTCAATGCATATCTCATGGTATATGCATTTCAGCAGTGATTAAATACTCATTGGAAGCACAAGGACTTAGTAATAACAGAGGATGTGATGCAACTTACATTACTAGTACTACAGAGATCACAAATGGGCCCATTACAATGCAAGGGAATCTTTCAAAGGTACTAAAGAAGATAAATAAGCAATGCACTTCCAAACTATAGCTCCACACGTTCCCTTTTTAAAGTAACTAGCTAGTTTTTCAAAGATTTTTATGCTTTTTAGGTTTCCCAGTTCTCTTTATCTCCTACAGGCTTCCATGTAGTCCCTGAGTAGAACCCCAGCAAGGAGCTTGCTTAATCTTGTGACACTATAATATTCTAATATCAATTTTTTTTTTGCCACAACTCTTTTAGATAAGCAACTCTTTGGGGAACTTTAAAGTCTGACTCCTTGTCTAAGATTTGTGGGAAACAGAATGATGGATCCAGGTTAGAAATTAAAGAACCGAACTCAAGATACTCAAAAGCATGGCTCACTCCATCACTAAACTAGAAAGGGAAATGAAGAGGCCAGTTCTTATTGATTCTGTTAACAATTTACCACACACAGAGTACAGATATCAGCACTTCTCTTCAATCAAGAGAATCACAAATGGAGTGTCTATTTCACATTCTCAAAGGAGATGACTTCATAGACATTTGGAAAAAAAAAATTCATTCTTACATTTTTAATTACACTTTCAATTTACCACCCATCGGGTTAGGGAAGCTAGTAATAATAGCTTAACCATTATTCATCACCAAAATTCTACTAAATTTTACCTAACGGAAATTCATCACATATGCACAGAAGATATATGAAAAAGAGTTCTGAGCTAGGAATCAAGAAAGCCAGGTTCTATTTCCAACTCATCTACTAACTAGCTATGTGACCAAGTATATATCACCTCAGTTCTCAAGATTTCAGTCTCCTTTACTACAAAACAAAGAGTTGGTCTCTAACAGCTATTCTGTAATATCAGCACTCAAATTCCATGTTCTAATCACACCCATGGATTCCATCATAGGCATCATAAGCATTACAGGTTGGTATGGATTCAAGAAAAATTTCATGCACACTCTAGGGCCTCTGCCTCACTCCATATCTTCCCATCCTACGTTCCCCTAAAACAAACCAATTGCATGGCAGACCTGGATAGTAATTCAACATTTATAGTGAAAAAAACAATAAAAAGGGCTAGCTTATCTGATATGTAATTGGTACATATGTGATATATGTTCATTATAGACCTGCATATTGGTGTTTTTTAAAAGGATACAAATTTTACCAAACCAAAAACAGAAGTGATATTCATAATCTTTCCTAGCAATTTGTATGTCAGTAAGATGGGGCTGCAGTAATGATATCTCAAGCTACATGAGAAAAAAACAACTATGACATTTCAGACAGTCTATTGCTAGGTCATCACTACTGTTTAGTACAGAGAGGTAAAAGATGAATAGTCCATGATCTCTAAATTATTTCTTTTTTTTTTCCCCAAGATTAGATCCCCTGAAGTTTTATTTAAAAGACACATCTGAGTTTAAGTGTGCTTAAGATTAATATTTTTTTTTATTGTTGGGGATTCATTGAGGGTACAAGATGTGTCACACACTGTATCTCTAAATTATTTCAATCACAGCATCAAGTTCCACTTTCCCGCACATAGACTAATATTTAACCATGCCAACAAGATATGGAAGACAAAGAAGGGGAAATCTTGGCAACACACATCTAAACTCCCTTCTCGTCTAGGTTTTCAAAATACATAATACATTAGTGATTAAAGTTCTTTAAAATCTGCCTTTAAAATACCTCCTATAATGCTTCCTAATGCAATATTCAATCCTACATAGTGAAACATACAAATATTTTTAGAAGACTGAGGAAACAGAATGGAAAACAGTCTTCTAACAAAGGACAGTTTAAGGGCACTCTTTCTCTAAACTCCTTTCCCACTTATTCTGCCATCCTTAATACAGCAGGGGAAAATACCTCTGGAAATGTTAAAGAGCAAAGTATAAATAACTCCTCTATTTTGAAAATGCCACAGAGATACAAACCAACAAATGACTCTGTAAATATCCAGGGAAAAACCATCATTAGCAATGTCAGTCTTTGTGAATATAAAGTAGTCCTGGTGTCATGCACAGCAATCTTTAACTGCAAAACATGCATTGCATTTAAGCCATCTAGATATGTAACTAGGAAATGAAAACCTCACCCAGACAGGAAAATAAACAAGGGCCATAAGTAAACAAATGTTTCAGGATGTGAGTAAGTACACTCTGATGATCTCTCTAGTGAATATAATTACACAGCAGTGCTCCATTTACTCAGGGCACATAGAAGTTAGAGTTCTATGTAAGTGTATGTAACTAAACACACCTCTATTCTAGCTAAAATGTATAAATGATAGAAGCCATTAAATACTTTTAAACTAATAGTAAAATAAAGCTTTTCAGTAGCTTATACACACCAAGATTTACTCCTTGGTTTTCTGCTCTTTTCTCTTAATAAACTGGCCTTCGGAAATTCTATCCATTATCATGGGATTCCATCACCCTTTTATAAAGATCTACCACAATTCTGTATTCCCAACTCAGTCCTGATTTTTCTGAT
Organism: Otolemur garnettii; assembly: GCF_000181295.1. Taxonomy (NCBI): domain Eukaryota; kingdom Metazoa; phylum Chordata; class Mammalia; order Primates; family Galagidae; genus Otolemur; species Otolemur garnettii. The sequence goes on from NW_003852436.1 coordinate 3,020,875, forward strand.
CCAGAACTCCAAATTCCTTCTATCCCGATCCTATCATTTTACATTCCACAGGCTTAAAATCTAACCCTAAATTTTCTCAAATTGAAACTCACA
>NW_003852436.1:3021794-3023131 GCF_000181295.1 Otolemur garnettii
GCCATTAAAAAATACAAAACAAGTTTCATTTGGAAATTTGTTTTAATGCTAAAAGTGAAATAGAAACTATCTTCTTGAACAAAGAAATATCCTATCAGTAAGGTGAAAAAACAAGGTTGGCATTTTGTAATGTCTGTGTCAGGATTCTGAAGCAACACAATTACATACTAATATTAGTGTGAGGATATGCCACTGGATTCTGGATGCAGGTAAGATGGAGTAAGCACACTCTACCCTGTTCTGTCTGCTAAATGGAGCTATAAAACCTGGACAGAATGCATACAGTAGCTATTTGAAGACTCTGAGAGTAAACAGCACTAGGCAAACTGGGGAAGAAGATCAGAATCTCAAATACAACTAAAGCAGCAATGAGTTTACCATTCCTTCCGCTCTGGTATCTCCCAACCTAGACTTACTCAGTACAGCCCCAAATCCAGAGGTGGGCAACTGTATAGACAGAGAGTACTAGGAGATCTCTTCTAGTACTGGTTCAAGAAGCAAAAAATAGGTCTCCTAACACTCAAAAGAAGGAGGAGAGACTGTTTTTCTTCTCTTCATTCTCTCATGACCCAATCCCCAGTAATCTTGCAGTGGCAGGGACCAAAGGGCTAGCAGGGACCAAAGGGCCAGCAACCAGAGCTCACAGGACCTATGAGGGAGAAAAAGTTTACTTTCTGATTGGAGCAGCAGTGAGTCAAAGAGCATGGGGCAAATGCCTTTTACCTTTATTTTTTTCTCTGTTCTCTTGCCATGCAGGCCCAGAAAGAAAGTGGAGTTGCACAGAAAAGTGTAATCAAAACTCAAGCTTTCTGGCTAATGGATCAAAATTTAAGCCACAGGAAACAGGAAATGCCTGGGAGATTGTGTAGAAGAAGCAGGTGGGGAGGAGTATCCCTAATAGTGTTTGTAAATTTACGGGCTTCACTCCCGTAAATGCGAAGCTGTGCATTCACAAATCCGACACTAAAAAGCATATTAGAAACTTTGAGAAATGACCTGTGGACCAGGATACCACGAAGGTCCCAGGCTACAAAGCATTGGAAAACCAAAGTGAAATAGAACCTATGGGTTTCACAGCACACAGGATTAACACACAACTATTGAGCATTAAACAATTAAAAACTGAAATTAAAAAAAATATAATAGGTCCAAAACAAATAAAAGTTTCGGAATAACTCTCCCCAAAATTATCCAAAGACTTTGTGGTGAAAACTAGAAATGCTCATGAACACAGTCAAGAAAGGCAGAAATATGGCTCAGTGCCTGTGGCTCAAGCGGCTAAGGCACCAGCAACATACACCTAAGGTGGTGGGTTTGGGCCCGCCAAACAACAATGA
>NW_003852436.1:3025681-3054030 GCF_000181295.1 Otolemur garnettii
CCAATGACTCTGTTCATGGTATATATCTACCACCTGGTCAACTGTTGTCTAAAATTATCACATTTAGATCTACCTAATAGAAACTACTGCTAGAGTTTTTGTGGGGTTAATTTGTTTTATTGTGTTTATTTGCTTGAATTCTTAATTTTGAGTAAGAAAATGAGAGAGATTAGAAGAAAAGAGTGCTATACATATTAAGCAAAGACTTAGGAAGGAAATAGTAGAAAGAAAGGAATTACGTGAGGTTATACAGGAATGATGGGAAAATGAGACAATGCAGAAATTTTTAAAAGCAAAAAAATATATATATTTTTTATTGTTGAGGATTCATTGAGGGTACAAAGAACAAATGCTTGCATTTGTTAGATAAACTCACTCTTATAATTGTGTCCCACTCCCAAGAGGTGTGTCACATACCGTGACCCCCGACCCTCCAATACATATATATTTTTATTGTCAGATACATTCATTTTGATAGGTAGATAAGATAAAATTTTTTTTTGCTCCTTCAATTAAAAGTTTTTTAATTTTTAAATTACTTTTAATTAATTTTGCCACCTAGGCTGGCACACAGTGGTGTAATCAAAACTTACTTTGATTTTGAACTCCTGAGCTCAAATGATGCTCCTGTCTCAGCCTCCCCAGGAGCTATGATTATAGGTACACATCATCACCACATCAGCTAATTTTTTTTTTTTTTTTGAGATGGGGTTTTACTATGTTGCCTAGGTTAGTCTCAAACTCATAGCCCCAAGCAATCTTCTACCTCAGACTCTCAAAATGCTAGGATTACAAGTGTGAGCCACCATACCTGGCCTCCTTCAACAAAAACTTTATACACAAATGTTTTTCAGATGTCACAAAACCCCTTGAAATGGTTTTGGACACTCTGAAAACAGGCTATAGATAGCATACCTGGAAAACTGAAGGATCCAATTATTAAATGATCAGTATTAAATACTACTAATGGAATTTTTAATACTCAAATTTTGAATTGTACATATTTTATAAATGTTTTTATGCTTTTGGATTTTATGTCAGTTTTTTAATAGTAGGAAAGAATACAAAGAAAATCCTTTTAAATCTAGTATTGAAAGGTCAAAGTTATACAGTGTATGAATATAATTTCAGAGTATAATATATTTCAAAACTGTATAGTCAAATTCACTGAGCATTAAGTTACAAAATAAGAAGACAAGTACTCTATGCAATTCTTGCTGCCTATATTTTTATGCTTAATTACATTTGAATTTGTTTTAAATCTTTTTGGAACTGAGTTATATTATCTTATAATTTTTAAAGCATTTTTCTTTATTCTCTTTTATTATGATATTTGTGATCAGAGCCATTTCCAAAATACATAAAAATCTACAGAAATATAACAAATAAGTTCAAAGATACAAAAAAACCTAATCAATCTATAAACATTTATTAAGTACCTACTTGCACTATTAAACACTATTCCATGCACAAGAATCCAGTAGAAAATGAAACAAAAATCTCTGCCCTTTGGAAGTTACATTTTAGCAGTTAAACAAATAGCTGATATGTCAAAACATGGTTAATGCCAGGGAGAAAATTGAGCAAGGTAAAAAGGTGGTAAGTGGAGCTACTACTTTATATTTAATAGTGGGAAAAGATCTTTTTTTAATAAGATAACATTTGAACAAAGTAGCAAGAAAAGGAGCCATATTTCTTTCTTGGGGCAAGATAAGAAGCATCTGGACCTAAAGCCCTGAAATGAATCATAGTCAAGGAAGAGCAAAGACACCAATGTGGCTAAAGCTAGGGAGGGAGGACAGAGAGGACTCAGACCTATTGACCTAAACTCTGATTGAACGTATCATCTCACAAATTCTGTAGATCAGAAGTCCAGTAAGAGTACTCTGTTGAAGGTCTAACAAGGTTGAAATCAAGATGTAGGCTGAGTTATATTCTCATGTGAAAGTTCTAAGGAAAAATCCACATCCTAGCTCATTGAAGTTATTGATAGACTTTCCTTCCTTTATGACTGAGGTCCCTTTTCCCCCACTAGTTATCATCTGGGACGAGGTTTGGTTCCAAAGCCATCCTTAGGTTCTTGCCATGAGACCCTCTCTGTTGGCAGTTCAGAACACAGTGGTTTGCTTCTTTAAGGACAGCAAAAGAATTTCCATTTCCAGTCTCCTAAGACAATGTCTCACACATGGCTTCTCTAGCCACCTAGGTATAATTATAGGTGGCATATAACGTAACCTGATGAAGGGAGTGACTATTCCATTATAGTCCCACCTGCAGTCATAAGGAAGGTATTGTGCATCGTGTGTATGCCAGGGTTGAATATATACCAGGGTTGGGTGTACACCAGGGGTTGGGTGTACACCAGGGGTTGAATATATACCAGGGTTGGGTGTATACCAGCGGTTGGGTGAACACTAGGGGTTGGGTATACACCGGGGTAGGTGTGTTCCAGGGCTTGGGTGTACACTAGGATTGGGAATCTCACAGAACATCTTAGTTTTCTGCTTACCACAAGCAATGATGAGTTGAGATTATCCCAGGGCTTTTCAGAGCACTTTAAGAATTTTGCCTTTTCCTTTGAGTGAGGTAAAATGTTCAACATAATATTTTAAATTGACATAAGTTTTAAAGTGAGAAGTTGGGCTATAGTGTATCAAATAAACTGGAGGGAAGCAAAAAATGGATCCTAGGGAAATTAGGAGAAAGGTGAGACATGTCAGGTTTTAGTTTTATTTTGAAGGTAGAGATGGTAAAATATTGTGATTGGTTAGATACAGAGAATATGAGAGAGAAGAGTAAGAAACTGTAAGGATTTGGGCCTGAGCAACGAGATGGGTGGAACTGCAATTTCCTGAGATGAAAAGACTCTGAGGATAAAAAGGACTGGGAGTGGGTGGGTGGTGGGCCGTAAGCAGAAATGGGGAGTTCAGTTTTGAACATTTTGAAATAGTTATTCAATGCCTAATTATCTTCTGGTGGTCAGATGTGACAGTTGGGAGTTCAAGGAACTGGGCAAGGCCAGAGTTATAAATACAGTAATGTGTCACTTAACAACAGGGCTATGTTTCAAGAAATGTATTGTTAAGGCAATTTCATCATTATGCAAACGTCATAGAGTGTACTTATGCAAACTTAGGTGATCTAACCTACTAGATACCTGGGTTGTATGGTATGGCCTATTGCTCCTAGGCTACAAACCCACACACCATATGACTGTACTGAATACCATAACTGTATAATTATAATACAACGGTACATATTTGTGTATCAAAACATATATAAGCATAGAAAGGGTACGGTATAGATATGGCATTATAATCTTATAGGACAAACATTGCATATGCAGTCTACGGTTGACTAAAACATCAATATGTGCCACATGACTACATAAACATCATCAGAATTTAGTATACATCTCATAAAGTTCTAATAACCAGGATCTACAAAGAACTCAAGCAAATCAGCAGGAAAAAAAAAAAACAAACTCCATTTAAAAGCAGGCAAAAGATATGAACAGAAGCTTCTGAAAGAAAGATAGAAAAATAGTCAATAAATGTGAAAAAATGCTCAACATCACTGATTATCAAGGGAATGAAAATTAAAATCACAATAAGATGTCATCTAACCCCTGTTAGAATGGCTTTCATCAAAAATTGCAAAAGTAATAGATGCTGGTGTGGCTATAGAGAGAAGGGAACATTTGTATATTGTTGGTGGGAATGAAAATCATTGCAGCCTTTATGGAAAACAGTATGGAGATACCTCAAAGAACTAAAAATGGACTCACCACTTGATCCAGTAATTCCATTACTGAATATTTACCCAAAAGAAAATAACTTATTTTATCAAAAAGATACCTGCACTTAAATGTTTATTACCAGCACAATTCACAATTACAAAGATATGGAATCAACTCAAGTGCCCATTAATTTATGAGTGGATTAACAAAATGTGGTATATAGATACCGTGGAATACTATTCAGCCACAAAGAAGGATGGCTTAATGCATTTTGCAACAGTTTGGGTGTAACCAGAGACCCTTTTCCTAAGTGAAGTATCTAAACAATGGGAAAACAAACACCACATGTGCTCATTATTAAATTGGAATTAACCAATGAGCACACACACATGTGCACAGAGAGAAGTAAAACTCAACAGAAATCAAGCAGGGGAAAGGGCAGAGGAGGGTCACGGGTACAATGAACACTGTCCGGATGAAGGGAATACTTATCATCATAACTCAAGCATTTACAAGAGCGATCCAGGTAACCAAAAATATTGATCCTCCTATGAGACTTTGAAATATAAACAAACGTACGTACATACATTTGAAAAAAAGCCCATCACATAAGGCAAAGTTGAGACAACTTTTACTATGGTTCTGCTACAAAGAGCAACAGGGATACAGAGTGTAAGTTAGAAGATAGGAGACATTCCATAGCATTTTTTATGCTGACTGACAGATACGACCTAGCAGAGAGAAAACAATTTGTGATACAACACAAAAAGGAGTTAAGTGTTGCAATAATGTTCTTAACTGGGTGAGAAGAGATGAAAGATGAAACCTAGTGGAGGGGTTGACTTCTGATCAGAAGCAGGGCTTTATCTTTAATAACAGGATGGAAGGCAGAGTAGATGCAGGTAGATTTGTAAATACAGCATGAGAAATTATCAAATTCTTCTTCTCAGGGAAACAGAAAGCAGATCAATCAGCTGATGGGTTGGTAAATATGAAGTGGGAAATTGCAGATTCTTCTCAGTGAAGCAGAAATCAGATAAATCAGCTGAGAAAGAGGAAGAGGGGAGATATTTTGGAGGTTTTAAGAATGAGGTGTACCATAACGGGCCTAGAAAGTAGGTGCGTGTACACGACCAGGGAACGCAGTGTGTCTGGTAATTGTTACTGAGGTCACCCCTGAAGTTAAGGGCACATATGTGCCAAATGAAACCTGTACTTGTGGAAGCTGGGGATCTCCAGCAATTCAGTTGCAAGGATGCAAGCGTGGAGTAGATGTGCAGAATGTTAGGTTTATTTAGCCACAGTGTTTATTGTAGTTTGTATTTTCAATTCAAGAATTAGTTATTGCTCTGAGAGGATGGCAACAGGAAAGAGGGGCAGAGAAGCTGAAGGTATATGCAAGGGAATTGTTTTGTGATTTCTCAGTGATGGACCCTGACATCTTATCCAGGTAAGAAAGGAAGAGTGGACTCAGTAAGGTCAAAGAGCAACTCGAGGGAGTCCGGGAAAGATAGGAGATAAAAGTTAGAAAACAGGCTGCTTTGAATTAAGACCCAAAGATTAATGATGAAGTGCAGGGGACAACCACAGGCTGCTGAAACAGGGTAGAGAAAGGCCTGAGAGGCCAGTGAACTGGAAAGGTCTCCCTCATGGCTACTGATCACAAGCAGTCTGAGCGGAGCAGTACTGAAGAGAGAGTTAGTGCACCCCAAGTACACATCCTCATAAAATGAGAGGAGGTGATATCTGAGGATGACCTCAATAAACTGAGGAATCAGATGGTGAATCTGAGGCCACGAGCCTTATTCCAGAATAAGGAATTCAGATTTCAGAGGAAGCCTGTCCTACCAGGTATGAGAGGCAGTCACTTGGCAGGGCTGCAGGGAAGAGAATCAGCAAGGGAAATGATTGAAGAGAGTTCATAGGGCTGAACAAGGACCTCGGGTATCAGATTAGAGTTGGGAAGAAGCTACTGGAGAAAGAGTTGGGTGTGGACAAAGAGATAGAAGAAGGATGGGTGATCACAGGAATGAAGGGGACCTGGGGATCGGGGCTCCTCTGTGGTGAAAAATCGCCTGAAAATGAGTAACAGTGACAGCCACAGTGAAGTATCTAGTTTAGCTAGGCAAAATATGCAAGGGCAGTCGGGGCGGCACTCACTGTAAAATACTATGAAGACCTGAAAGTTCCCCTTTTCTGATTGTAACTTGTTCTGCTCTACCGTCTCAAAGCTGCATTACTAAATCATCCCATAATTATTTCAGAGGTCAAAATGTGACTGATTCACAGTTAAAGCAGTCTATATAGAACAATAAAGATTCCTACGGACCTTTTTTTTTTCTTTGTTAAAAGGAAGAAAAGTAATTAAAGCAAAGTTCAAAATTCTCTACTACAGAAAAGTATTCTGCTTTTATTCATGCTAAGTAGATTCTGAAGATCAGCAGGAATAAATCAAGTGCCCTGTATCCATTTTTTAACATAAAGTACAGGAGGAAGCCATGTACATTTTTCTCTATCTCCCTTTAAAACATTATTTCAAAATTTCTTATTGTAAGAGGATGTATCTATTAGTGACTAAAAGGTCTTTATCATATTTCTAAAAAAAAAGAATTCATATAAGAAAAAGGGTAGGTTTCGGTATTTGATGGAGGTTCTAACAGGGAGTAGAGAGACAGTACATATTAAAAGTCATGGAATTAAAACTTTTAATTCTGGGGGATTGCTATATATTCTTTTATAAATTTTTGAGAATTGGAATAAAATTTGTGTTGAAAATAAATCGTTCACTAGTTTTTGTTTTGTTTAAAAACCCTGGATGCAGGTGTTTACCTCTCCTATTCTGAGATAAACTCCTCAGAACTGTTAGTATTAGGATGGAGTAAATTCACAGAATGCTTAGGGAAGAGAGTAATTTTCAGTATCATCCAAAACATTTTGTGGAAGCCAAGCCCCAGAGAGGTTATGTGGAAAGGCTTAAGACCCCTTTACAAGTCATCAGCAAAGCGGGGATTTAGCCAAGAACAGTACAAATCAGAAGACCACATCTAATTTTTTAAAATTTATTTCTGAAAACCAAAATCTAAAGTGGTAGTAATTTATCTTTTTATTTTTGTTTTACCTACTTGCTCCCTAAGTCTATTGTCTTTATCTAAAATATCTTCACAGGAAGTTGTGATTTGATTTAGTTCTCAACAGCCCACTGTACTGAGCTCTGAATAAATCTGCCTCTGTCTAAGCAGCTTAATCTTTCTTTCGGGAAAAAGATATTTTTAGATGGTTCTTGTTATAGGCTTCTTCTCATAGAATAGATTATTAGTATAGCATAAACTTTGTTATATATCTCCTCCATGTCTGAAGTTCCATTTTTCTTCATGCTTTAAAACATTTTTACTTTATAAGCTCCCAATCATTCTCTTAAAACTCACCTCACTGCAGCTCTCGTCCCCTACTCAGTGGAACTCCATTATTCTCAAGTGTAAAGTCCTTGGAGTCATTTTTCCTTTCTCTCTTTCTTTCAAATCTCACATCCATGTGGTCACCAAATCCTAGCTGTTCTTTTTCAAAATGTGTTCTGAATGTGACCATGTCTCACCACCACCAAAGACCTCCATGGAGCAAAGCATTCTCACTCCTCACTTGAATTAAGGCAGAGGCCTTCAAATTGGTCTCCCTGCTGCCATGCTTCCTTTCCACAATAGGTCTATTCCCAACACAAGTCAGATCATGTCACTCTTCTGCTCCAAACCCTCCCATGGCTCCCAGCGTTACTCAGAGTAAAGGATGAAGCCGGGACAATGGATTTTACTCCTGTACCATCTGGACCTTGTTAGCACCTTGGTGTTATTCCTTTAACTCTCCTCCTCACGCTGCTCATTCGGCTCGTGCCTCACGGGACTTCTTAGTGTTCCTCAAATACAACAAGAAAACCCCTTCTTTAGGGCCCCTGCACTAACAGTTCCTTTTGCTTGAAATACCACTACCACCAGTCACCAGTTCCCAACAGATACCTCCTTCACATGTTAGCTCAAATGTCACCTTCCCAGTGAGACTGGCACTGATCACTCATTGAAAGGTGGCCATAGGTAGGGAGAGCATATGACCAAAGGCAGACACCAAACACCCCAGAGGCAGATACTCATCTTAAAAGAAAGTAAAAGCTGTTCAGGACTCAGTGTGTGAGAGACTCAGGTGGATGATGGTAACGGTGATGACCGATATTTCTTGGGGCCTAAGGGCACGTTATTACTTTTAAAAAATCTCAAATCAACCTTGAGGACTATACTACTCTTATTTCTAATTATAAATGAGAATTATGAGATGTCCTCAGAACTCCAGTCAGTGTCTCTGTTTTTAAAGACTTCTTACTATTCTGGGAGGGCTGTCTTCCAGGAACGTGGAGATCATCTAACAAAAACCAAAACATTTTCTTTGTATCATTCCCTAATCAGATCCTCTAAATAATGCAAAAATTACTTCCCTTCTGTACCCTTGTCTCCTGCAGACAAGTCATAGATGGAGACATTCATCATGCAAGTAACACCAGAGATTCAAAGCTCATCTAATTTAAACGCATTTGAAAGATGATAAAATTGAAGCACAAAAAATCTACTTCTCGAAGTCACATGTCTAGTTAATGGCGGAATTTACAGCACAGTTCCTGGGAGTGATGGGACTTGGTTTCCAGCCCCAGCTGACATGGCAGGTGATGAACACAATCATCCCGCAGCCTGCGCTAGACTCACCGGCCGCTTCATATGTTGGTTATAAATATCTATGACTCAAAATAAAAGGGGAGATATTTTCCTAGAATGAATATTCATGTGCTGTTATAAAATGTTGCTTGTCCTCTGCTCTCAGCCCCTCGTCTAGCTTCATAGCTGCCTAGGATCCCATTCTTAAAATTAGTTCTAGAAGCAAACCCTCCTTATCACTTGGAAACCATTAGCCTTCTTGTCTGTCTCTATCCGTCTGTAGGAAAGGCATTAGGTAAAAAGTTTGTAAAGCTCTCACTGAGGAATAAATCGGTAAGTCGCCAAAAAGAAAAAAAGTGTTTTTCTCCAGAAAATGTGTGTTTCTATTTTTTTATTCACCTTAGTCCTGAAATGGAAAGAAGATGTCACTGCCTTGTTTCGTGTTCATGACTGCTGTCTTTGGACTCAAGGAATTTAAAGACATTGTAAAGACAATCTCTGAGAAAATGACTTGCTATCATAACAATAATAAAACAAGTTATATGTGTTTTTACCATTTCCCCTCCCTGGACCCTTCATATATGTTTTATTGTGTCAATATATTTTTCAAATGAACTTAGTGGGAAGGATAACATCACTCAAATAGGGCTTGTTTCAAGGACTAATGGGGGTTCAGAGAAAGGAGGGATGTCATGGGAGAAAGATTAGGTGGAAAACTATTTATTTTCCTATTAAAGTCTGAGGGGATCCTTTTCTTTAAATATGGCTTATGAACCTATAATTTAAACTCATCTCAGTGGTATTATTATCACCACTGGACGGATTGGAAAATTTAAGAAAAGTAATTAACTCCTGGTGACAATAATAGAACTCTAACTTCCTTCAATGTTACAATCACAGGCCTATCCTTAAAGTGTTTAAAAGGCCATTTCACTTGGGTGTAGAAGCAATTCATTTTCGTTGATACTAGAGGCAAGTCTCAATAGTCAAGAAATTGCGTGTTAGTTGGCAGTGTGCTCAACAAACTAGCAAACCCAGGAGCCCTAGAGACCGTCTCTCCTATTTACTATGCACCTCCCTGGAACATCTTCAATTTGATTTTAGATAAGAGAAAAATAATCCCCACTATACACCGTTTCTAAGATTAAAACTTTTAATCCAACAGCAATAAGACTCTCTCAGAGAAATATCAGGGAAGATTAAAAAATAATAATAAAATTCAACTATCTACTCTGGCCTTCAATGGATGAATGAAGATTACGACATCTTAAATTTGTTCTTGGCAATCAATTTTTAACTTAAGTTGTAAAGGCATGCATTCATTTACTTCCCAATTTACATCAGAAAGAAATAACATTCAGCATGTATCTACAAGAGACTCTGGTCATTTGATTTTCTTGTATAATGTAATATATGCCCCCAAACCCTTATATCAAGTTTAAGTAAATCATCATATAATTTCAGCTAGTTATAAATCTCACTGTCTGTGAAAAGTGGTAAAATTGTCCTACAATTGCAACACACTCATCAGTGGAACACAATGTCATATTTTTAAAAATCCCTTAATTACATACTTTCTATCCAATTCTAATAAGCTTACATACATTGATTAGGGAATCTAGTGAATCAACCATCAAACTACAGGCTGGGCTCAAAGCAACCATTGCATTAAGAAAAACAACCTGTTTTTATTTATGTTTGTATTTATTTATTTTTACATGGTGGGGGTGGGGGAAGGGGAGAGCAGAGAGAGAGAGAAAGAGGGGGTGGGGAAAGGAAGAGCAGAGAGAAAGAAGGAGGGAGGGGGTGGGGTCTTGGTGTGTGCCACACCTTGTGGAGGCAAGAAACGATTGTAAGAGAGACTTTACCTAACAAATGCAATCAGTGTAACCTGGTTTCTTGTACCTTCAATGAATCCCCAACAAGGAAAAAAAAAAAGAAAAACAATCTGTTTGTACTGGTACTAAATATAATTAGGTGAAGCAAAGTAAACATGCTTATTTTCTCTGTCTTCTTTCTTACCCCACACGTTTTCGTCTTTTCTCTTTGATCTCATGCTTCTCTTCTGCCTTCTTAAAATCTTTTTCATTATATCATTTATCTTGTGTTTTCTATGTTTTCCTAACTTTGATGAATTAAACTGTATTCTTCTTTCTTTCCCTGATTCAATTCTTTATCTTACAGAAGCACTACTGCAAAGAACCCCTCTTAGCCAGAGTTTTACTATGACAGAGCTGTGCATGCCATCTGTGCTATTCACACCAGACACTGGTGAAGTTCGCTCCTTAGATTAAAGTAGGAAAGTCCTGGGCCAGAGCATCCTAATGCAGGTCACACATTGTCAAGGGTCAGGTCACTTTCTATACCACTTCAGGGATGGTACTTTTAGAACAGCTCACACATATAGGAGAACTGATAAGACATATTAGTAAATAGAAAAGCAAAATAAAACCTCACTTGAAAAGAGTTAAAAAATGGTATGCTTCTAATTATCTAGAGTTCTTGTTTGGAGCAAGAATGATACATTCTGACCAGTTTTTTTCTAGTACCTAAAAACCTGATGACAGTAAGACAGTCAACGATGTTAGACTGAAGACCCAAGGTGGTCAGTCACAGTGGGGGGTGGCAGCTAGACCTCATTGATGTGCCTGGAGACTATTACTCACAGTTCCTAATAAGGGTCAATTGGGAAGATGCCATGGTCTTCTAGATAGAAAAGACACATTCCTCATGTAAGGGGATCAGACAATGAGGGGAAATGGACTCCGGTGTAGGGAAGAATCTAAGGAGCACATCTGCACGTAAAAATCTTGCTGGTTGAAACTGAAACAAAACTCAAAGAACATGAGAAGAGGGGTGGAAAACAGGAACTCTGACTCCACCCTCAGAACACATTAAGTTTTCATAAGCTTGTACAAAGAAGAGAAGTGCTGGTCGGGGTCAAGGGCAATGTGTACTTTACAGATGAGACTGAAAAAGCAGTCTAGCTCTCCACAAGGCCACAGAGGGAGAGCCTTGCACACCTTGGCTGAGGATTCTCTGTACGTACACTGATATTAACAGATACAGGTATTGACTTAATGTGATTTGCATTTTAAGAGAGGGAGGTCTCAGGTTTTTCTTCTCAGGCTCACTGAGGAGAAGGGTCCTGTGGGGCAGGGGAGGAGGCCTTACGAAGTTAGAAAAAGGAAGAGACTAGGAGCAGATAAGATTTTTAGAAAAGACAAGTTGAAAATAATGCTGCAATTTCTACCTTGGGCTACAATTCATGTACTTGCATTTAAGTACCTTAGTTTAACCAAACAAAGAAAAACAACAAACCAAAAGACAGAGTTTTCAGAGGAAGAGCTAAGGTCAGTTTGGGGCAGCTAAAATATGAGGTGATTGGGAAAATAAGTATGTGTTCATTTATCCACGCTCAAAATTCATCTGTCAGTGAACACTGAAGAGACACTGTATGCTCTGCCATTCTTTCCCCATACTTGTGAAACAACACAGACTGGTGCTTATGTAGGCCACAGGCATGAGTATGCAATGCCACAAGTCTCAGTGACTGTGGACGGAGGTTGGCAGGGATAGGGGGTGGGCACCTGCATGTGAAGAGGGGAATTCACATGGGTAGGAGTGGAGTAGGGTGGGGGAAATGCCATTTGGGTGAAGGCTGCAAGCCTGCCTACAGATGTGTGTGTTAGAGAGTACGCTGATGTACACAAAAGTTGACAAATACACATGGGCACTCGTTTATTTCTCTCAAAATATATATATATATATTTTCTTGTTCTTCTAAATCAGCATTCCCTAAACTATGTAAGCATATTTCTTGGAACACAGTGTCTAATATACTATTAATAAGTGTTCCACAAGAAAAAAACTTTTGGTGTTCAAATTAATTTAAGAAAAGCTGCAGGCAATGTGTCCTTTGAGAGTCCCAAAGGGCCCTGAAGGATTAATGAAGCCTCTGAGAAGTCTTACAGTAAGGAAATCCATTTCGCTTTTTTTTTTTTAATAGGGGCTTTTTAAACTTATTTGACTATAGAATTTCTGTATTCAAAGAATATATACTGATAACCAAAGGGATACCGGTGTTACAAAAACACTGTTTGGAAAAAGCTGATGTAAATGTGTCCAGAGCAGCAGAAACACAGTGATAATGATAAAAGTGACTTTGGTAAATATGGGTAAAGCCAATATAAAATTTTCAGGTCAAACATAATTCCTTTCAGGCCTAATCATTCCTGCAAATTATCTTCAAAGCTAAATTAGCTTGCAAACTTCTTAAGTAGGTAGGTCTTTGTGTACAGATATTAACTTCTGTGATTTGCATTTTAAGGGAGAAGAGGTTTCAGGCTTTTCTATACACATTGAGGAGCTGTGGAAGTGTACTTTTAAGTATGTGTTGTCCTTTCAGTGACTGAGAACTCTAAACCGATTTAATCAGACGTATTTTGAATAATGCAGACTAAGAAAGTGCTAATTGGTTTCCTTGGTCATACCTACAGCTTTATGAAAATGGATTAGGGACATAAAGAAAAATGAAGAATAAGAAACCGCATAGTCATTTAAATTATAAATAAAAGAAAGTTTATGTGAATGAAATGGAAAATAATAATACTGATGATAATAACTTAAATATGATGAGCACCTGCTTGGCATCAGATACCATTTCAGAGAGTTTGTGATCAGTATGTCTAACCCCCTCTTGGCAGGGGGCAGGGGGGCTTGACAATAGAGAAGCTAATCAGTAAATAAAAATAGTAGCTAACACTTACCAAATATTTACTATGTATCATATGCTGCTGTAAGCATTTTACATTAGTTAACTCCTGATTCTCACAACACTGTGAAGTAGGCACCACCCTCATCCCCATTTCACAGGTAGGAAAACTGAGTCTCAGAGCAACCAGACATCCTGCAAGCATCAGAAGAGCCAGAATTTAGGCATAGTATGTCTCTAAACCATCTGCTCTTTCTACTTCTTTACTGTCCTAATTTCATATCAGTATGCTTCACATTCTCCTCCAATTTTATAAATTGGTGGAATTTTAGCAGTTGTTACAAAATGGCTCATGTTAGTACCTTTTGAAAATTGTTAGGCAACTGTCTGTGTCCTTAAGGGCCTTTAACACAGTTACATAAAAGAACATAATCAGTTTTATAAGCCAACACTCCTACTTTGGTGTTTGATGTCCCCCTTCATTCTCACAGTCCAGCTCTAGGAAATGCCACTTGCATTTACTTCTGTGGGTAGTTTTTGATATAGTGAGCAATCAAATGCATCAGTAAACTCTAAGAACAATTGATACCCTGTGTTACATTTATGATGTCAATGTTATGTTAATAAAATTTTTAGTCAAAACAAGTTTTATTTTCCCCCAAGTCTATTGGTATGCTGCTGGCTTCAGCCAAACAAACAGCTCTCCATATGCCTTTGCCGGTTTCTGCCACCTGGTAATAAGCCAAACATGACATCAGACTGATTAAAGCTAGAATTTAAGTGTCAGGTCTATGTCCCTTTCTTAAATAATAGAAATGCTATATCCAAATTAAGGGTTAAATCAATCATAATTCTACTGACTAAGTATAGATAATGACGCTGTCACATTAAAAAGTTTTTTTCAACAAACTGAACAAGCAAAATAAGCAAAAGATTAAGAGGTGGTTGAGGGAATTAGCAAGCTCCATTCAAGAAGCAAGGGAAATGATATTTATAAAGTGTTTTTCTCTAATGCAAGGCAGTGCCTGAAACTTCCCTGCATGTACTAATTGTCCAGAAGCACCCTGGGAGGAAGTCATTACTCCTTCCATTAACAGATGTTAAAGAAGGTAGACAGCATGCCCGGGTGACACAGGTGGTGACCGTGCTGGGACTCACACCCAAGTCTGCCATGAGAGTCCTGTTTCTGCCACCTCACATTTCTTCATGAGCAAAATGGGACAGATATAAAGCTGGATAAAAAAGCAGCTTTCTAATATGGTCACAGAGAAAAAGCATGAGATTTGTCCTCCTCAACAATGCAAAGAAGAGCTGGAACCATGGTAGGGAGATAAAACTTGTGGTTAAAATGGGGATGCTTTTCTAACGCTAGACCTGCTTGACAATGAAAAAAAAATTCTGAGTTTGAGGTCCTCTCACTATAAAGGGGTAAAAGAAGAAGTACAAAAGCCAGTTTCAAGATCGCTTCTGGTCTCTAAAATAATTTAATTGTAAGATTTTAAACCAAACAAATTGTCTCTGAAAAGTCCTTGATATTGAGAACTCTTCTCTATCAATCTCCATCCCATCCCAACCTTGCAAGCTTCAGAAGTCAAACTGCTTTCCCTCAGTTTGCTTATTAGTAAAACAGGAATAACATCATTTTCCAGGCCATTAGGAGACTAAGGCAGTTAGAGGATAAAATAAGATAAAATGTTTGAAATGCTTAACATATCAGAAACATCACTAGTGGTAGCCACCACCTCCTACATGTTTGAGGTCTGGTCGGGGTCAGCATGTCAGGGAGGAGCTGCCCAACACCTTCATTCCCATCCTGCCAAACTCACGGCGAAGCGAGCAGCCCCAGGGCAGGAGGCTCTCTCCTGAGAGGGACATCTGGTCACTTGAGACTGGGTATCTGCCACTGACTCTCCTGCTTCCCTGCTTGTTCACGCCCAAAGAGAAAAGGCAGTGTTTTGACATGTTGCTCATAGGGCTTATGATACAAATTTTTACTTTCTTTGATGCAAAAGCATCAAGTAAGTTAGCTATTTGTGTGTCATTCTCATCCTGTAAGTTTTCCATCAATGCTTCCAATGAAGGATAGCACTGGTCTGTTTCTTAATTATTCACAGATATGCTCCTCTTTTCCAAAGAGGGGTCACTTTGATCATTAGTCAATTTCTATGGACCTTATTAATGTAGAAGATGTTTAGACATGCATAATATTTTGTGGATACCATCAAAATTTTCTCCTAGGTTTCTAGTACCTAAAAAAAAGCTAATTTACGAATTAGCTCTAATTTACGAATTCTCTTTATGAAAAGAGAATGAAATGTATGCAAAACATACAGAACTATTAGGATGCTTGCTGTGATGTTCGGGCAAAAATTGGTAAGAAAAGATTATAAGTATTCACCATATATGCACAATTTATATAATAGATCCTGTGCTTAAAGTAAGAAGAGCTACATGACCTTAATTGGTGTGCAAGAAAGGGGGTAGCAGGAGGAAATTAAAAGTATACGAATGTTTAATTTCATTTGAAAAGAAAAATAAATTTGTCATTTAAAACCCTATTGTCAATGTATCAATTTATGACCAGGGTTGTTCCCAGATCACTTTGGAAATTCAGATGCCCTTGTAAGATTCTAGGTACAAACACTGTGATCTGCTGGCCCACGGTGTAGAGAACACGTCTGGCCTCCCATCCTTCGAGACTCTACTAACAAGTTCATCCTATTTTCAGCTCTCAAGAACATTCCTTTGGGAGATTAAGTTTTAAAATGTAGGTTTCTTTTGTTTTAAGGGAAGCAACAAAAATAGAACTCCAAGTGTGTGCACATATGTGTGTGTGTGTGAGAGAGGGAGTTTAAGGAGAGTAAATTAAGCAAATCACCAAAAACATTAAAACTTAAAACACTCGCAATTTGAACCTTACCTTCTTTAAGCTCAAACATTTAACAAAAATTGAAAACAAGTATTCATGGTTTGTGAGGAAGCAAAATAATTCTAAAATAATATAAAGGCACACATGCATATCCATCTGCCCTATCAATAATATATGTGTATGTGCGTCCATATGTAGACATATAAATGCAACAAAAAAATAGGGAAAATTTAAAACTAAACAGTAGCTAAATTTTTTTCAAAGCCTTTCCCACACATCTGTATATTATAAAATACAATTGTGTACGTCCATTTAAGGTCACTAGTATCTTATGTTGTTTGTTCCATAAAAGCACTATCTAAATGAGGCAGAAATAATAAAGGGGGGGGAATTCTCTTTATATGAATAAATGCTTACATCTCTGTATTCAAGAAAACTTTTAACCATATCCAACCTTGAGAAAATGATATAAGTGTTTGCTTAATTAAGTATAGAAGAACACAAAGGAAATAATAGAGCACTTGTTAGGATGAGCAGAAAGTTTCTGTGACAAGGTCAAGGCTCAAGGTAACATGCCCTGTACTTTTGTGAATGTGAATTCTAAACAAGGCTTTCAGCTTTTCAATCCATTGTTCTGGAATTTACTTATCTCAGACATGCTTAATGCTTAGACTGCATTGTATTTACTAATTTAGATGGATTCCACCCAGAAATAAATTCTTGATAGTAGGTTTAAATGGAGCATCCATAAAAATTAAGGAAGCCATTGCTGCGAATCAAAATCCCAACAAACAATTATTAAACTTCTACTATGTTGCAGGCACACAAAATTGAATTTTAAGGTAAAGCATGAAGAAAAAATAACTGAGACCCTTACAACTCTCCAAAGGGTAGAATATAAAAGAGGGAAGGAAGTGAAGATTTTATTAGGTCTTGAAAATTCTACTAGACAGTAGAAAAAAAATGTCACAAGCTCTGAATTGGGCCCAAACTGAGTTCTAATCCTACCTGTGTAATCACCCGCTGCAGCGTCCTAGTCAAGCTGCTATAAAACACAGAAGATAATGCAGTGTGGATTACACCAGATGATGCGTACAAAGTGCCTAACTTCTTCCAAGCACTCTAGCAGATGCCCACTGAATAAGGAGGTTTTCATTAAACACGTTATAAGTAACATCAGCTGCTAAATATTAAGTCTGCTGTCATGTTTTAAATTTTCTCAAGGCCCTCTCCTGCACTCAGTATGTGAAAAATTCTTAGCAAGTGCCTGCTGAGTGAGCTCTGAAGGAATGCCCCCCGCCCAATGTGAGGGGCACACAGCAAAGCTCAGACAGGACTGAAACACTTCCCTGGATTCCCATCCCTCTGAGAAGGATCTCCTAGGAAAGAGTTTTATTTTTTTTGTTTCTTCTTGTTGTTGTTTTGTATTTGTTTAAATACTTTAGGAGCAACGTAATTTTTCTCTGACTGCTACCGCAGTTCCCAGAGACAAACCTAACTTTTCCATTATGTTATTAAATCATTCAATCATAAGATAGTATTAGGAGGTTTCAAAGTTCTGCTTGGATGGTCCCAAGAGATTCATGTCAGGTTGGTAAGCAAATATTTCCAGGTGCTTGAGCAGCAAGCCAGGTCCAGGTCCTGATAACACCATGATTCTGGGGGTGAGAACAGACTCCACAGGTTCCTCTCAGGCGCTAACCCCCCTTAAACTAGCATCCTGTTTCCCACTTCCCGCCCTCCTGGTCAACATTCTTGCATTCTTCATAGCATGTTAACAGTCATTTAATCATCATTTAGGACCAGGCACTGTGGTGAGATAAGACAGGAAAGAAACTGTGAACAAGTGACCCTGAACTTGCCTTGCCCTGCTACTAGTAAATTACATGACATGCAGTATGCGTTTCCACTGAGTCCCAGTTTTCCCCTTTCTTGAAAGAGACAAGACATGGGTCATCAAAACGTGTGGCTTTGCACCTTGCCTTTCCCACTTAAGTAATTTGTGCAGAGTTACAATGCTCTTAACTGCTACTTTCAATACCTCTTCTTCTTTTATAAAATGTAGAAAATATTAACAGCATCACAATCTAGTTTGAGAAGCGTCATTGAAGCATCTCTAATATACTTTGAAAACAAAGCACATAGTTGTTTCTTCTCCCCCCCCTTCTAATCATTACCATCACTATTCTAACATTATCCAGTATCTCTCATGCCTAAAATATAATCCTCTGTACGACCTCTGCCTTGTGTACATTACAGTGTAGATGTCAAGACTATGCAGCAATGAGGTAGAGAACAAAAGCAGAAAATGTAACTGAGATATGAAAGAAGGCAGGGGTTTCCACAGACCCACTGGGTCTTAACAAAAGAAATCAGAGGAGACAGGACCTAGCAAAAGTAATATAGCAAAACAAAATGGGTATAATATAAAGATAAAGCAACTAATAATAAATAAAGACACTAACTCCATTTGGGATGCTAGAACACTCATAAACATAGTAGACCATGCATTTAAATGAGTTCATATATGTGAGTAGAAACCACATTATATATTGGAGGCATTTTCCCCAATTTATGCAAATTTTGCTTTACACTTTTAAAAACATACAATATCATATTTACTAATTTAGATAGATTCCACCCAGAAATAAATTCTTGCCACCAGGTTTACATTTAGCATCCATAAAATGTAAGGAAATCACTATTATAAATGGTGAATTTGAGCCTACTTCTGTAAATTTGACTCCCACTCCTTGCCCCTTTAAATTTCTGTAGGGAAAAAATCTCTCATGCACTTGATTTCCAGTTCAAAGCATGTATGACACAGTGACCACTTTAAACCATGGTCCTGTGTGGAACAAGTTCAAGAGTTTAAAATATGAATTATCTGATAAGAAGCCCCCAAAGCGAAGTTGAATCATAAGATTTGGGGGAACCTAAAATATACCACGAAGAAAAGGAACTTCACCATCAAAGAACAACACTTACAAATATGCTTTTTTCTATTTATTTTAAAAGAAATCTAAGAATTATATTATTTTAAAATTGATGACTAGAAGATAAAAGAAAAACAAGTCAGAAATAATCAATGTGAAGGAATATTAAACCAAACAAAATAAAACAAAAATGCTTCCTTCCCCTGACCTAATGTTCTTCCAACTCAGTACCTCAGAGACTGTCAGTGGAAAGAAGATACATCAGAAATTAAAAAGAAGAGAAACCAACATGCACCAGAAATCAAGAGGCTCAGACAAATTTATAATCTGACTTGTTCATAGGGAAAGAAGACCACAAATTCGGCAAAGCACACAGAGGGTAGAAATCAGAACCCAGCCATTTCAAAATTGGTTTTCTATAATTATTTTTGTTATTTTAGAAAACATGAACCTTTATTATTTTTTTTCTCCTTGTATACAAGCAAGATCCAAAGACTAGGAATCAGGGGCATTAAAACTAAAAGTAAAAATCTGTCTTGCTTTTATCTGAATCTGAAATGTACTATTCCTTTTTTCTCTAAATTTGAACTTTCTCTGTTTTGTTCTGTTTTCCCTCATTCTAAGGTATTTTTCTCTAAACTTGAACTTTCTCTGTTTTTGTTTTGTTCTGTTTTCCCTCATTCCCTCATTCTGTACGTTCACTAGCTTTCTTTTCACTAAGACTTTCCAGTCCCTTGATTTCTGTTTCAAACTAGTGTCTAAATGTCGCACCATCATGTAGTAAGCCGTTGTTAACTAACCATTATAATGTAATTGATTCTGTGGCTTGTGTGTCAGCAAGACGAGGTAGAACATGCTATGCAGTCGACCTAGAAAACATGGGGACTGCTAGTAGCCCTACGTTAGTTCAGGGTCTGACATCTCATATCATGAATCCAGAGCATGTAGGTCAGCTCCATCAGTCATGGTGGAATGACGATATTTTCTAGGGTATCTGGGACACTGGTAGCCAGCCTTTTTAGCTGGCCTTTTTTATACTTCAAACTGAAAATAATAGCAGCACATTTTTATTGGAAATAACATCACAGAACCCCAAAGATTTTTACATATTTTCCCAAACAAAATACATCAACACCAGATATTGAAGAGACATGACCTAAAGAGAGCTGGAGAGGCAAAGGCAGCCTCAGAGGAACCCACCAACACATATTTACCCACTGGAATGTTGCTTATGTTAAATTATGCTATGTCATCAATTCAAATGCAGATCTGTAAGAATCAGGAAGATTCATCCAAGAGAAAGCTTGGAGTACAGATTCTAGCATAAGCTATAGCTTCCTTAATGAAATAAATTGTTGGTTGCAAGAAGGCCCTTGAGATGGGGTGGTGGGGAGGGACAAATGAACCTAAGACATTGTCTGGTTTCTAGAAAATGGTCTCTATGTTTCATCAAAACGAGGCCTTTTTAAGATTTACAAATAGTGTTCTATATAATTTTTATATTTAATCATACTATGCGGATATGGTAAGGCAATATTTCCTATATACAACTATACAAGTTATTATATAGTTAGTGAACAGAATACTGTTTTCAAGTTTATTATTAATTTTAAAAGAACTACTATTTATGCTATTTAATACTCTTCTTCATATTAAATACTCTGCAGCACCCTAGACATTGTTTCATCACCTAAATCAAAACAAATGGTACTTATCTCAGAATTAGTTATGATCTACTATCTGTCTCAAAGAGGAAGTTTTAACTTATAAGCATTTTATGTTTAAGAGTATAACAACAAAATCGGCTGAAGAAATAATCTTCATCTTATGCTCTATCATCATAAAATTACAATATTACCTCGAACATATTTCCAACCTAGAAACTTACTTGATTTAAAAAGTATTGTGATTAGTAATAGAAAAATCATTTAATAGCATGATCACAATGCATATTTCCTTTCTTACTTTCCAAGAATTTCATCACTTTAATGATAATGTAATATTGTTTGTCCTAAAGGGCTAACAACATTTACATTTCACAAGTTGAAACCTGAACTTGAATGTGAACTTGAATAATTGCTGTTTTACTACAACTTGTTGCAGTGGAGAACATAAGCTGTTTGAAAGTTGATGTCTAACGTCCACACGAATTGTGACTTTCAAACACCCTGGCCATCAATACATATCACTGCTTGTTCACGTTAACACTGTTTCTGCGAACCCAGAGACCCACCTCAGGCTCAGGGCCAGCAGCTGCTCCTTTGACTTCAGTAGATCCCCCACTTTGAAACTGGCATAGCCCAAGAAGCTTCGCTGAAAATGAGAGAAGAAAGAATGGTTTTCATTAACTTTCTAAAGTTCTTAATCATTTTGCTGAAAAATGAAATATTAAATCTATTAGCCTGACAAATATTTCACTAGCAGAGATACGATTATCACTAATACATCCAACAACTGAGTGGGAATGAGGGGCGAAAATGTTCCATGTTCTTTAAAAACAAAGAGAACAACAGCCTAGAAAACCACAAGATGTAAAATAACAACAGCCAGGACTTTTCCACTAACCATCATCTTTTCCACATATAAAAACTGAGATAAAAGAAAAGGTGATAAACTGTCAATATTTACCAATGCTGTCGATCTTCTTATTAGAGGTCCTAAAATCACTGGCAGCCACAACTTTGTATTTCAGATATGAGCAAATCTGTTAGTTAGAGCTATTTTTATGTGGGACTCTGCACAAGTTATAAATAGAAATGCTACATTTCTCCCCAATCACAGCAACATTTAAAAGCATTTTTTTCTTTGTTATTTCTTTACTAGCATGGAGCAATTTCATTCCAACACACACAAAAAGTTACATTTTCTAAAATTGCTTTTTTAGCCTATTATACTGGGTGTTGACTATGAATATATGCTTTCTATTTTTTTTAACTCAATGTTAAAAACTGTGTATGTGTGTGTAGTTTTTTTTCTATGATTAAAAACTCAATGGCATTAAAAACTCAATGCCAAACTGTGTATGTGTGTGTAGTTTTTTTTCTATGATTAAAAGAAAAAAAAAAACCTTTCATTTCTTTTTAATATCCCTGGATACTTCTAATCTAAAAGTCACAATATTATGGTATAAATAACATAAATAGGATTTCTCATTCTTCCCTTAAGGTCAAAGAGTAAATATGAAAATAGCAAACCCCTATTATTACCCATGCCGCTGCTAACACAATGTAATACTCTACAAGAAGTCAATGTAACTTCTTCCAGAACATTCTCTTATTATGGGTCTGCTGCTGGGCTGCACTAAATTGGATCTTCACAGAAGTAAATAGGAAGTTATTCAACACATGAAAGGCTGTGTCCATGCTGGAGATTGTTGAGCATGGGAAGAAAAAGGCTTCATATCAAAATTTCTCTCCCTTTTTCTAAAACTTAAATTTAGAAGGGCTGGTTCTGAATGGTTAAAGTCAAACATCTAAAAATACAACTGAGTTCTAAAGTTGGAAAGGTAAACCTTATATCAAATTGAAACTCACGGAGCTGTGTAGACATGTTACCTAAGCATGAAAAATCAGCAATTAAATAATTAGGTGAAAAACATTAGTCAAAAATAGAAGATTTGTGGAAATAAACTCTGATGATATCTCCATGAGTGATCAAAGCAGAGAAGGAAATTCAGGAGCTGTATCAACAGAGCATACAGAAATTAAGATGACTTTTCAGCAAAGAACAGAGAGAGCGGAGGAGAGATTTAGCTGACAAAAACATTTCTATCACTTCATCAGAGATGCCTCTAGAACATCCCCATAGACAAGAGCTCTCCTTCGCCACACAGCCATTCCGTTATTCTCCGTTTCTTGCCCTGTTTTATTTTTCTCCATTGGCATACATCACCACCTAATTAACTGTATATTTAATTAATTATTTTATAGCTCTCTAAAAAGAATAACAGAGAATTGAAGCCCCACAAAACCTTTGTTTTTTGATGACCCCCATTGCCTAGCACTCGGTAGGGATGTGATGAATACATGACAATGAATGAATGAATGGCATAGACCACTAGCTTTCAAGTAAGTTATTCTATTAGCTATAGGAAAAATGCTCCTTCTACAGATATTTATAAGCTACTTTATTTCACTGAAATATGGAAAATCAAAACAATTTTATAGTGTGCAGACTGTATGCTGGTGTAGCGAATTTCAATTTAGCATTTTATAATTTAAAGAGCTGTCTATCTCACTTTCTTTCTCTGACAATCAGGGTTTTTAATTTAAACTCTCACTCCTCACTCATTATCTGCACTCAAAAACATCTCTTCCCCAATCACAAACTTCACAATGCCCTAAAACTTAAAATTATTTTCTATTTGCCTTTTGAGATATTTTTAGATAGGAATGATTTTAGAATTAATAAAACTACAAAGTCATGAGATTTCTGCAGTCTTTTTATCAATAAAGGCAGCTAACACCCTAGACTACCAGACTGTGGCAACAAGAGACAGGTGGAGTCTCTACTTTCAGACATAAGCTACAGACACACCATAAGGCACAACTGCAAGTAAAATTTATGACCACAAGCTAATGAATGTTTCTCCTATCCACCAGAGCAGGAACTCCTGTGGAAACAAGACTTGGTTTGTCCTTCTCCTGGCCAAGCCCAGTGTCTGGCATAGGGGGGATTCCACTGTAAATGCCTGCAGTGTGCCAAGAACAATGCCCATGAGTCAGGCTTTGCCATGACAACTGTCAGCCACATGCTTGATCTCAAAGGATAATGCAAACGCTTACAGAAATGAGGCAACCTGTTGAAAATCAATTTTGATAACGGCACCAAAGCATTGCATTGTGGAATCTTGTCAAGCCAGAAGAAGTGTCATTTAGGTATAAGTGCTATTTACTCTAAAAATAACTGTACGATGGGACTATGTTGCATAACATGCATTAATAAAAATCTAAAAATGTAAAGATATTTGTCTTACCTACAACACCAAACAATGGAATTTCCTATGAAGTTTGCTTTCTAGCCGGTTTGTATTTGTTTACCTCAGTATAAATAAAACTAGGATTCTCCAACCCGGGAAGTTAGAAAGTGAATCATCTACCTATGTGGACCGTCACTGGACACATAGTAAGAGAAGGAATTAGACAAAAAATAGTCTTCACCTTAGAACATTCTGCTAATGTAAAAGAATAATTTAATATATATTTATTTTAACTTTGCTGTCATTATAATCATAACCATAAAAAAGAACTTATTCAAAAAATTTTTTATATTTCAAATATAATTTAAGGAGCAAAGTTTCCAAACTACAAAAAAAAAAAAAAAAGGAAAGCCTCAATAAAGTTGGAGCTCAGTGCTCTGAATAGGGCCTGAATTAGTTATTCTGCCCCCAAATGGAAATCTCGAAAATTTCCCAGCCCTGGAGCTCACTACCCACTGACAGATCCTCAACTCTTGCTTCCCTGTCTTTTCTCTGATGAAGACTATGGCCTTGACAAGTTACACCACTACTCTACGTCTTAACTTCCACCTGGAAGAAATTACATGTGATAACTGTGACTTTTTTATAGTTTTAAAGCATCTAGTATATTGCTAGGAAAATAAGAAGTAATACCATAAATATTAGCTTGCATAGTGATTAAGGTGCCCTATTCAGATGTTAGATGCCTTAAATGCATCTGATATCCCAGCTAAATACTCTTTGGAAAAAGAAAAGTATGATAATATGTTTTAAAAAGAAGAAGAAAAATATGAAGACATCTATGAGAAATGCTAGCAATACAAAAAGAAAAATATTTGTTGAAAACTAAAAATTAGATTTAGAGGAAATACAAATGCAGAGATATTCTAGATAAAATATTAAAAAATATAAAAACCATAAAGTTCTATGTAGTTATTATTGAGAAAATGTTACCTACGATTCCTTATAGCACAAACTTGTATTAGATCATGTGGAATGCTGAAAGAACCTTAAAGATTGCTAAGGCATTAGTCATCTGTAGATGAAGGAATTGGGACCCCTGAGAGTTAAGTGGTTTACACCTGTCACAGCTAGTTATTACGCAGAGGCAGAGTTAGAACCCAGGTTTCTTGCTTCCCTGTCCAGAATTCTTTCAGCTCCCACGCTGTGTCTCATTTCTAAGACAGGTGGCAATTCTCCTTCCTTCTGACAGCCTCTCTGCCTGCACGACATGCAGCTCTAACCTTTCTTGTCTGCTCATGACAAGTAAACTCTCACAGTTATTACTCTGGTGCAAGAACCCCAAAGCAGATGATCATTAAATTGCATGATGCACAATTTCAATCACTCATCTGGATGGAGAGTAGTATCAAAGAGTGGGGGAAAGTGGGGCATCTATCATAATTCCTGGACTCTCTCTTTGGGGAGTGTACACATAAACAGTTCATTCTGCCAGCCCCAGTGGGGACTCCAAGCAAGTCACAGATACCCAGAAATCCATGTAATTTAGCAAATACACGACAGTGGTTCCTCAAATAGTCACACCCTGTTCATTCAACTCAATTTCATTTGTCAGCTACCAGGCAGGAAGCAGTAGAAAATCCAAAGGTTTAACTTTAGAAGCAATAAATGTGCCTTTTGGAAACAGAAGAAACACTTACCCCAACTTCTGGCGGGGGATCCTTATGTTCAGGCAGGACACTGGTTCGAACCTATGGAGAAAACCAAACAGTTTCTACATCACTTTGGCATAGAAATTAGCACAGAAGCTTCACAAAGGTGCTCAGTTTCAATTTCCTTCATCTGGTGTCAATTCAGACTTATGGTTAATCATTAACAAACTTACCTATGTGCAACACCTGTCACAGCACAATCCTTTATGTTATTATTCTTAAATTTCCTGATTTTTTTTTTTTTTGCAGTTTTTTTTTTTTTTTTTTTTGGCCAGTGCTGGGTTTGAACCTGCCATTTCTGGCATATGGGGCCTTACTCCTTTGAGTCACAGGTGCTGCCCAAAATTTCCTGATTTTTATATGGAAGCAGAGCTGCCTGGATCCTCACCCCATCACTGGTGGTAAACCTCACCCCATCCCCCAGAGCTGGTGTACAGAAAATAATTCCGTGCATACTGAATAAATATTTATTCTCCAAATGAGTATCCAAACCCACACTCCTTATAGGATGTGGGTTTCACACACACTTGAAATTTCTGGGCCAAAGTTCTGGATAACATCATTTGAATTCATTTGAAAAGTAATTCTCAACTGGGGGGAAGGGAATAGTGTAAACAACAGCTGGAAAAGCTTTCCATGTAAGTGTTTCAAGTGAAGTACCAACTCCTTAGGTAATCAGTGAATATATATCTTCTATTGAGTGGTGATTCTCAGTCCCAGCTGTGCATTAGAATCACCTGGGGGAATTTTTCAAACTTTTGATGACCCCCCCACCCCCAGATATCCTGATTCTAATGCACAGCAACTGATTATATTTCTATGATTGTCTTAAAAAATGTTTCAAATGGGGCAGTGCCTGTGGCTCAAGGAGTAGGGCGCCAGCCCCATATGCCAGAGGTGGCAGGTTCAAACCCAGCCCCCACCAAAATAAAGCTGCAAGAAAAAAAAATGTTTCAAATGAAAAAGAAAATCATAATTATTTTTTCACTTCAGGAAAATGTAATAAAAGCAAGAAAAAACATCTAACTTAAATCTAGTATGTCTTAATTTGAAATGAAGATGGGATAAACAAGTTAAATGAATGCAGAGCAGTATATAAGCACATCCTGTTTAATTGGAAAGCATCTGGGCAAGAAGGGAGGGAACGGGGCCCAGGGGGACTCAATGGACCAACATTATAAGGGGTCATTTCAACAGAATCTCTTGGGAGGTGCAGCTGCAAATCATACTTCTTTAACAGTCCCTTAAGTCCTGACTTGCCTGACTAGATCAGATCAATTCTCTCAGGTTGAAGAGATGTTTATAATACCCTAATATCAAAAGACTGGAGCCAGCTCCTAATGGCCTACTAGTCTTTTGCACAGTTTCCATTTCCTTGAAAAAAGCTGCAAGCCATAGCAAAATGTGCATTTTAACTTCTAGTTTAACTCTCTCTTTCTTTGTTTCTTTATGACAGATCTAGAACTATCTCACTTGCACAATTTGTCAGGCATTATAACTCAAAATTGTTCACCAGAGCACAAAATACATGACAGGAAAGATCCCAACAGAGAAAACAACACAATTTGTAGAACACAATCAACTCAGGATTGCATGATAGAGTGCTCACTAGCTAAGAGCACTGGCAGTTTGGTAGCTTCGTTAACGTTCTTTGGCCCAGATGGACCCTTCAGTCTCATTATCTGAAAGTTATCAGCTGGCCTCGAGGGATGGCGATCCTGTATATAACCAGCAGGCTACAGTAGACAATATAATCTGTATATATGTGAACTTTATATAGTGTATATAAATATGAATTTTCTCTCTCCATATACATACACACACAAGCAGACATGGTATAATGAACTATACACAGTGTGAACAAACATCCAACACATACACATGCTGATAGGGGCCTAAACCCCTCCTCCTTCTCCCCTCCCAGAGCAAAGTGCCTCCCTGGCCCACCCCAAGACTTCTGCTGGAAAGACCCTAGCCCACCAAAGCCTTCCAGCAACCTGTGGAATCTTCCTCCCTCTATGATCAGTATAAAAACAAGCCCCAAACCACTCGCAATGTAGTCCCCATCTTTGCCCAGGCGGGTCTCAGTCCCCTTTCATTAAACGTGGAGTGAACCTCTCTTGGCTTGTCCCTGTGTACACCGCCAAACCCCTCTCACATGTATGTGTGCATGTAGACATTATTTTAAGAAAACATTTAACAGCCTTATAACATCTTCCAAAAAGATATGCTGAATTTATAAACATTAAAGACAGTCAGAAATTGGTAAGGGTCAAGACCACAGTGGCTCATTCCTATAATTCTAGCACTTTGGGAGGCCAAGGTGGGTGGATTGCCTGAGCTCAGGAGTTCAAGACCAGTCTGAGCAAGAGCGAGACCCCCATCTCTAAAAACAGCAAGGCATTCTGGCAGGCACTGTAGTCCTAGCTACTCGGGAGGCCAAGGCAAGAGAATCGCTTGAACCCAAGAGTTTGAAGTTGCTGTGAGCTGTTACACCACAGCACTCTACCAAAGGTGAAACTCTGTTTCGAACAAAAGAAAAAAAGAAAAAAAAATATGTTGACCCTTATTGGTGTGGGTCAACATACATACAACTATATGAAATACTTGATTTGGATGAAATATATACGTACATGTATACATATACATAAATACAAAACAATGTGATTAATATTGGACAAATGTAGAAAAATTCCCAAAATTCCTGTAACATGGGTCATTGAACTAAATTTATATTAATTTTATAAGTAGAACACTCATTTACTTCTCA
>NW_003852436.1:3054449-3069486 GCF_000181295.1 Otolemur garnettii
CATCTCTTTACGGTGAACACGAACTAAGTGGCAAGCACTGGGTTTGACAGTGAAGAAGGCCCCATTCCTTCCTTTGGGACTTCAAAGCCTAGTGAGTAGGACAAAGCATGAATATTCAGTACAATGCAATAGGTGCATTTAGAGGAAAGAATAACTAGTTCTTCCAGTATGAGTGTTGGGAGAAGCTTTATAGAAGAGGGAGTCTGGATTTTAAAGGATGAATCGGGGTTTTAGATGAGCAAGAATATGATAAAGCAAGCAGGGTAGTGTGTTGAGTTCAGGAAAGAGGATTCTGATGATGCTATTGATGCCCTGAAGGAGAAAGGCTGGAGTTACGTATGTTTGGGGGAATAGGCTGGGGTCATTTGCTCTAGAGGGCCATATGTCATGTAATAATAAAACTGATGTTTGATTTCATTTATTTACTCCAGCAGCAGGAAATCGGAGAAGGTTTTTGAGGAGAGGAAAGATATGAGCAGAGCCTCCAAGTGACCTTGAGAGAGTTATTTAACCTCCTCAAGCCAGTTACCTTTCAGCCTTTGTGTTAGTTATTTAACATGGGGTTAATAAGCAGAGCCCGTAGGTTGCGGTGTTACATCATTTTCTGCATGTGGAATACCGCCTACCCCAGAGACAGGAGAAGAAATGAGAGAAAAAGAAAGGAAGGGAGGAAGCTAGACAACGAGGAGGGAAGAGGAGGATGAAAAGGAGGGGGGGAAGAGGGACGGGAAGACAGAGGAGGAGGACAGAGAGGGAAGAAGGAAAGAATTATGTCACTGAAAAACCATAAACCCTGAACAGATTTAGATAAGACTTGCTGATGAGCGAGGGTGAAGCAATGGCTGTCACTGTAGCATTTGGAATGTTCCAGTTCAGGGACAGTGTCGTGCCTCCTGAGAATACTAGCTTGCCTTAAGAATCCATTTTCCCTTTTTTGGTCCTATCAGCAGTTCATCTCCCTATTTTTCTTCACTATGTCCCTGCCTGTTCCTTTTCGGAACATAAGAATGTCTTCCTTATTCCAAACTTAAAGTTCTTATCGCTTCTTTTTGTCAAGACTTTTATGATGTCAAATAATGCAAGGCAGAGCCATTAACAGGAGTGACTATGCAGAAGATCGGGTTATACATTACATCTTGAATGTTTCTTAACTCTCACATGAAACGTATTTCCTTCTTTATCAACCTGAGAAGGGTAAAATTTTACTAACTAAATTTATCTTAAAAACAAAACAAAAAAACTCGGGTAGTACATAGTTGTTATCCTCATTCTTTCATCAAATCCCTATAGGCTTTCTCACAAACCTTAATTGTCCCCAAGCAAGAGACAGCACTTGCCACTGCAGTGGCTGAATACAGTACTTTAGTGGAAGAAAGCGTGCCTAGTCAATCATGTTACAAAGAGCACAGGTGTTGCTGTCCTGGGGGATGGGATTGCTGCATTTTTTGTATCTGAGGATGAGGCAGTGGGGATGCCTGAAATGCTAGGATTTGTTGAGAATCCAGACCAGAGAAGAAGGCTGTGCAGCCCTGTGTCTGCACAGCCCTGTGTCTGCACAGGGCAGAAGCATCTCCATGTTTGTAGGTGAGGAAGGAGTAGCCCCTCACAGTCTCAGCTAACAGGCAGAGGGAAAGGATTTGGTAACACAGAGGAACACCTCTAGGCAGGGAGAGGGCCCAGATCCTCTTCTGAGAATATGGACACATCTGGTAATGTCTCTGATGGTGAGTGTGCCATGAAAGCCCAGTCTTTGAATCCCAATACAGCGGTTAAATTCTCTATGTACCTCCAATTAGAATATACAGTATTGGGCAGCACCTGTGGCTCAAAGGAGTAAGGTGCCGGCCCCATATGCCAGAGGTGGTGGGTTCAAACTCAGCCCCAGCCAAAAACTGCAAAAAAAAAAAAAATAGAATATACATTATCATCGCTTGTTCTTCTTCTACTTGGAATGAGACACATAACTGCCTTACTATTCAAACGTACGAAAATCTGACTGGAACAGAAGTGTTTAGCCCCTTTCCACGATATGAATTTTCTGGAAGGAAGCTGTCCAGTCAGGGTTAAATATCTGGGGCCCCTTGTACCCAGGTGTAGCCATGTAACTAGGTCATGCCAGTGAAATGTTGGGTGCATCGAAGCTGGATTTTCCAGAAATGGATATAATGTGCCCTCTCCGATGTCTTTCTTCTTCCAGTGGCCAGAAATAAAGGAGCCCCGTCCTTAGGTGATGGAAGAGCTTCACCTGGGTCCAAAAACGACCACACAACAGAGAGCCATCTGCCAACTACCACTACCAGCATTAGAATATGAAATGCTGTGTTAGTTTTCTACTGGTGTACAAGAAAGTACCACAAACTTAGCCCACCTAAATAATATGCACTTATTCATTTACAGTCCAAGTGGAACGTCTGGGTTCTCCACTCAGGTCTCCCAAGTCTGAAATCAAGGTATCATCAGGCTGTGTCCTCATTCAGAAACTTCCCGAGAGAAAGATGTGCTTCTAAGCCCCTCAGGCTGTTCTCAGAACTCAGTTTCTTACCTCTCCAGAAGCACCAACATCTTCATTTTCTAGATGGCTTTTTTTTTTTTTTTTGAGACAGAGTCTCTTTTTGTCACCCTCCGTAGAGCACTGGGGCATCATAGCTCACAGCAACCTCAAGCTCTTAGGCTCCAGCAATTCTCTTGCCTCAGCCTTCCAAGTAGCTGGGACTACGGGTGCCCACCACAACACCCAGCTATTTTTAGAGATGAGAGTCTTTTCACTCAGGCTGGTTTCAAACTTGTGAACTCAGGCAATCCACCACCTCCCAGAGTGCTAGGATTACAGGTATGAGCCATTCCAGATGGCTTTTAATAGAAGGCTGTTCTAAACTGCTAGAGGCCGTACACCCACGTCCTTGTCAGAGGGCCTCCTCCATCCTCAGATCCAGCAATACATAACCTTCTTGGCATCCAATCTGCCTTGCACTCTGTTTTCAGAAAGATCCCACTCTTTTTAAGGGCTTTCCTCAGATGATCTCCACATGTTATAGTCAACTGAGGCATATAATAGGACCTAATCCTGGGAGTAAACGCCACCATCTCAGTCTCGGGGGATATCTGAGAATGTACAGCATGGAGTGGTAATTTAGGTGCCATCTTAGAATTCTGCCTACCACAATGATCAAGAAATAAACTTCCCTTATGCTGAGATGCTGAAATTTGGATGTTTACACTAGTTTCAGCAGCCATCATATCCTAGACCTTCCATTTGTTTTAAATGAAATTTAAGATTTAGTGTATGGTTATGAGGAAATAAAGCAAAATGGCTACTATTAAATCTTAAATCACTGTTTTAAGGCCAGCAAACAGGCATTAAGCACTTATTATGATTCAGCCCTATTACAAGGAATGGGAATCTCAGAGAGTCAGAGATTAAGAAGGCAAGGTATTTTTTTGCCCAGAGGCAATGGCAATGACATGGTGAGAATCAAACTATCTAGTAATAATGGCTAAGAATCTGCAACTGTCAAAAAGTTTCAGCTGTTCTTAGATAAAGATTTTTCTAAGCTGGGTGTGGTAGCTCACACATGTAATTCTAGTACTTTGGGAGGCTGAATATGGAGAATCACTTGAGCCCAGGAATTTAAGAGCATCCTGGGCAAGAGTGAGACCTCATTTCTACAGGAAAAAAAATTTTTTTTAAGTAGCCTGTTGTGAGGACATGCATATATAGTCCCAGCTAGTCAGCAGGTTGACACAGGACGATTGCTTGAACCCCGGAGTTAGATGCTGCAGTGAGCTAAGATGATGCCACTGCATTCTAGTAATTCTAACAATTACTAAAATTGTTTTATTTTAGTAAAAACAATAGCAAAAAAAAAAAAAAAAAAACAAGTGCTACCATAAAACAGTTGTTATTAACCTTGAAAACACATTAGAATCGCTTGGGATATGTCTTAT
Organism: Otolemur garnettii; assembly: GCF_000181295.1. NCBI lineage: Eukaryota > Metazoa > Chordata > Mammalia > Primates > Galagidae > Otolemur > Otolemur garnettii. The sequence goes on from NW_003852436.1 coordinate 3,058,395, forward strand.
TTTTGTGTTTCTTTTTTTCATTTTTTTCTGGGTTTGCCAATTCAGAAGCCATACCTTAAAAAAATTAAATCAGATTTATGAAAGAAGAACCCAGCCATCAGTATTTTCTAAGGCTCACTTTCCACTTGATTCCAAAGGGGCAGCCTAAGTTTAAGAACCACCACTCAAAAATAAACGAGATTTTTAAGTGTGAGCCTTATAAACTAGCTCTGAACCTACAGGAAGTCTCAAAAATATACAATAGTTAAGACATTAATAAACCTCCTTTTGAAAAAGACACAAAAAAGACATCAGAATCTCAGAGCTGAAAGGGATCTTAGACATTTTTAGGCAATGTTCCTTAAACTTGAGAAGGCATACTCCTTGCCTGCTGATCTGCAGGTGGTTGGGTAGATGGTCTCCAGATAATCCCCTGGGAGCTTATAAGACATGCACGGTCTCAGGCTGACTTCAGACATTGTGAATCAGTCTTGATTTCGAATGAATTCTTCATTTGTCATTCATTTGTATATACATTAATGTTTGAGGAGCTCTGGTTTAGAAGAATACTTATGAATGAAATGAGTCACTGATGAGAATGGTATATATTTGTTTGCACATAAACATACCTGAAATAAGGAATGGGGTTTACTTTTCTGATTATGAAGATATTTAGTATTTTTTCAAAGGCCAATCACCTGTAAAAGCGCCGGATGGTCTCTTCTAGTGGGGATCTCATTGTCTTTGCTCTAGGAAGGGTGGGTGGTGTAGCAGGAGGCTGTGCTCTTCAGTAAGTCAGAGACTGATCTGGCAGACAGCCAGGCTGGAATTCTGGTGGGACTCGGGCTTGTGGGCTGAATTGTGTTTCCTCTAAATTCATGCTGAAGCTCTGTCCCAAGTAGCTCAGAATGTGACTGACTTTAGAGAACTGATTAAGTTAAGTGAGCAAACTCTCAAATTGTGCTTCCTTCTAAATTCCCACTCCACTACAAACTCTCATCAATACAGAAGATTTCTGTGACCACACCAGTGGGGCACTCTCCACACCAGTGGGGCACTCTTTAATTCAATTTCCACCCTACTCAGAGATACGTTCCATCCCACAGGGTGAGGGCTAAGTACCCAAAATTACTCCCCACCTCAGAAGGGAGGTGCAATCCAGACCTCTGGAACTTGTGACTGACAGGCTTCAAGTTGAGGTCCCATGCCTCGGTCCTTTTTGAGTTCCATTAATTTGCTAGAGTGGTTCACAAAACTCAGAGAAATACTTATATTTACTGGTTTATTAACAAGGATGTCAAAAGGATACAACTGATGACGTGCATAGGGCAAGGACTGAGGGAAGGGGTGCTGAGCCTCTGTGCCCTCCCAGCCATGCCACCCTCCAGAAGCCTCTCCATGTCAGGCTATCAGGTTTCTCTCCAAACCCTGTCTTCTTGGGTCTTTATGGACAATTGCCTGGAATGTGATTAGCCTTCAGGAATGGAGCAGGATCCCCTCTGGAATGAAGGTCTTAGCACCCGCAGTCAGAAGGGTGGGAGATGCCAGAAAGATTCTATTTCCTGAGACCTACTCCTGAGGCCTAACACACCAATGTTACTGCCTATAACAAAAAACCAGGATTACTGCATATAACAAAAGATGGTGACAAAGGGCTATGGGAGTTAAGAGTCAGGAACTGAGGACAGAAATCATCCACAGTCCCTACGAAAATAACTGGGCTCATGCCCAAAGGGAAGACCCTGTGAAGAAGGCAGCAAGTGAGTGGCCCTCTGCAAGCCCACGAGAGGGGCCTCGGGGAAGCCAGCACCTCAGGGGAAGCCAGCACCTCGATCTTGGAATTCCAGACCGCAGACCTGTGAGGAAGCAACTGTCTGTTGTTTAAGCCCCCTGCCTGTGATACTTGTTAGGGTCAGCCTCAGCAAACTAGGACAGTCCACCTGTGTTGTACAAGAGTGGCCCCCTGGGACTTTTTAGCAAAAAACCCAGCTGGTCTTTGCTTCTTATTCCTGAAAAAGTGCAGGAGACTCTCGAAGATTCCTCAACATTGTGCCTGACACAGCCCCCAGATCTGACAAATGCCTTTACAGGGAAATCAGTCACGAGTTTGAGTCCCCCTTAGTCTTCAAATCTGTCACTCCAGTGAGACATGAAAACTAGAATCTCTGAGAGCTTCCCCCTGCCAGCTGCTGCCTTCTGTTTGGCAAAGCCTTGAGACTCTGACTTCCTGCTCCAGGGAGCCTCTCCCAGTGCCCCCAGGTGAAAAATGGCTTTTCTGTTCCTCAGTGTCAACTCAGCACTCCCTCTAGGTCATCTCTTGCCTGCTTTCAGGTTCTCTCTCTGACTTCTTAAGCACTGCTGGAGAGTTCACTCTTGAGTTTTATAAGCTTTTGGCCTGGTTCTTTTGCATTCTACAAAGCATGAAAATTCAGAAAGTCCCTTCTGAAGAAAAAAAAAAATGGTCACCTTTTTGAGGCTCCATTTCTCACTCCAGCTAACACCACTAGTGAAAGCTTTGCTGATATCTCTTTCTCCAACAGGCAGCAACAGCAAAGACCTGTTCCTCAGCCCACTTTCACGGTCTGCAAATGTCCCTCAACAAAAAATCATGGCTCCTGATAGCTCAACACTGAGAGAGTCTCCTTTCTCTGGAAGCATAGGCTATCTAATTTTTGCTTCTAAAACTTGACAGTGATTTCAAACATGATTGTATCTGTCTGCCTGTTTTCTTAGGTGCTATCAGAGGCAACATGGCTTACCCTCCCTACCACGTCCTACCCAAACTGACCTTGTAATACCTAAAAGTTATTAGAAAAATAAGGAATCTTCTAAACCTGTGGTCAAGGGATGAAAAATTATTCAACAAAGCACAGATAAATGTGATCAGAGAGAGAAAAAAATGCCATCATATGTTGGTCTATAGAGTTAAGTCTTTGATAAAACAGTTACAAATGCATAACTACAGGTGGTTCTTTTGGCAAAAGCAGAGTTTACACCACAGACTCAACACATCCAAAAATTATCCAATAATTGTTGAATGTGATATGCTGTCTTGGTCTTCACTAGGTAAAACCAAGATAATCTTTCAAATGTCAAAGTATACAGCAAATTATGTATACAAGAACGTTCTATAGACTTCCAATTCAAAAAGAAATAATAAAGACAAATGTAAGTCCTCTTCCAGTTTGGATGCTCTAACCTTAGATGTTTTCCATTTCTCCAAGGCAGTGATGTTCACTCCACCGCTCTCTAATCACCTGGGGCCCTTTATGTTTAATTGGTGGCTCTTTGCCACTTCTAATTTCTCTGTATGAATGTACCATTATACCAGTCACACAAGAGCCATGCGGTTCTTTAGGTTAATGATGACTGCATGTGTGGCTCCAAAGTCACATAACTCTGAGTATCCCTACCATTACCCACGTTATTCCAGTTCCTTTTCCAACTATTACAGGTATCTATCACAGACAAGTGAAAGAATACCAAACAGAAAAAAAAAAATGTGTATATATAGACATGCCCTTCCTTTGCCAGAGAATTGCCCAAAGATATATGTTCAGCTGAAAATACGAGAAGCCAAGACTGAGGTTTGGTTTTTATGGAGTCAGAGAGGTCTCCCTGAAGTAGTTCTGAGAGTAAACCATTCTGCCCTACATACTGTTTACTCTTGGCTCTTCCCAAAAGGAACAGTGGGCTCAGAAACTTGCCCTGTGCAGACCCCCTTAGTTTCCTTGCACTATGTATGAGCTAAGTCCTGCCCTGTGTACTTACCTAGAGCTAAAAGGACAAATCTCTAAAGAGTTGTACAATTTAAGACAAACAACAGATTTCCTTTAAGTGTTAAGAGATACTTAGATATTTTAAAAATGGAAATAAAAAAAGCTCTTTGCACTGCAAAAACACAATCTAAAAATGTGTTTTATAGGCACTAAAGACAATAACTGCAAACTTGCTAAACAACTATTCTTTATAAGTTGAGGATTCCCAAAGCCTCACATGAATATCTAATTAACATATGAAATGCATATAGAGCTCAATTAAGATTTCACGTTTAGTAATTTGTTACCAGGCCAACCTTGAGAACTGCTTCTATCTCCCTTCCTCACCTTTCTACCACATCAATTTACAAAAATAATCAGGTCATCATTCTGAAAAGTAGAAAGAGATATTAGGCCTGATCATTATTCTCAGCACTAGATCTGAATAGACTGTCTGCTACCCTAGAAACTTTGTACCCTAGAATGAAACACTATAAAGTTTATAGCTGATAAATAAGAATAATGGAAACAAGGAAATAATAACTACACTTAACGCTGGGTTGTTTCAGGGATATGTATTAATCTTTTGTTATGTGTATTATCTAATTTAATTCTTACAGTTGTGTTGTTATATTATTTTTACTTTGCCCACTTTACAGATGAGAAAACTGGGTTTCAGAAACTTGGAAGTAATAGTCAGGGTCACTTCTAACAAAGTGCAAATTGCTGATCAGACATTGAAATAGCCAGCCAGGCATTTCAAATGCCTGGCATCTGTAGGCAGGCACCTGTAGTCCTCAAATGGCAGGCACTTGTAGTCCCCACTACTCGGGAGGCTGAGGCAAAAGAATTGCTGGAGGCCAAGAATTTGAGGTTGCTGTGAGCTATGATGCCATAGTACTCTACTGAGGGCAACAAAGTGAGACTCTGTCTTAAAATAAACTAATAAGCAGTCTGCTTCCAAAGTCTGTGCCCTTCTATGGCAGTGTGCCTCTTCAGAGCCCAAGCCAATGGGGACTTTAATTGTCTTCCCTAGGGCTGCTTAATGAGAGTTTTAAAACGCAAAAATCTATTAGCCTCAGGGAATAGAAATAGACACAATTTATCACTCAGCTAGACACAAAAACACCATCGTTAGGTATTAACAGCCTCCAATTAAGACCACAGTCATGAGTTAATGAACAAGCCATTAGACAGAAAACAGTAATATCAACAGAAGCACATGTCTATTAATCCACTGCTCACTGAAGAGTATTAGTCCCAATAATAGAAGGCTAAATAATTTTTAGGTAGCTTTACCATAGAACCATTGTGATAGGGCTAAGGACTCTAAGAGATCATTTATGACCCAGATCTTGGTAACTATAGTCAAAAGAAGATCACCATGTGCGCTCCATAAAAGCCATTGATTTATATAATCAACCTACAAAGTATACTATTTTGTAAATTGTCAAATAAAAAAAAAAGTGGAGTATATGAAGGTGGAATAAAAAGGCTGTCAACTGAGTTATCCAATGAAGTGTTCCGTTTGTCTCCAGGCAAAAATGGGATAACCATAGTAGCTCTATTCTACCATTATAATAGTTTCTTTCTCTATGAAGTTCATGGTTCTCAACATTGGCTGCCTAATAGAATCAGATAAAGAAGCTTTAAAAGCTGCCCATGCCAGGGCCTTCCTTGACGTTCCTTTGATGGGAAGGGATCATGCTAATCAGATAGAATTTTTTTCCCCATTGCTTTCCCTTTCTACTTGATCTTCAAAACAACCTCCTGAGAACACTGAAGCTGAGACATTAAGAAACTTTCACCCTGTTTAAAACAAAAAGAAAGAGAGAGAAAGAAAAAAGAAAACAAAAATCCAGAGCTAAGTAACTTTCCCCCCAGCTTACATGGTTTCCACATGATACGCTGTATTCCAAAACCAATGCTTTCAACCCCTCTGCCAAGTGGGCCACAGCTAAAGGCTGAATTAATAGTACAAGCCCACTACACAAAAAACAATAAGCAAAAGTTAAACCAAAGTTCCCATTTCCCTGCAGCAGAGGGACTAGTGATCCTGGAATCTTAGATAGGAACTAGAGCCTGTCACTGGAAGCAACACTGTTATGCAGCGACCCTGGTCTACTGCCTGTGTTGTCTTCAAAAAGCAAAGTTATTAAATCTAATGTTGTGAATGCTTTTGAGGAAGCGAATAAGGATATCACAATGTTTCTATAGGAAGGTTTCTAAGAAGTCTTCTGCTCCAGAGGTTTTTCAGAGGTGGATGCGACATTTACTACAAGCCCCCAGTAATTCAGCCACCCTGGACAACTCCGGTTCCCTGAACGTCCCTTGCTCTTTCCTCCCTTCATGTTTTGCATGTGCTGAGCTGTCCTTTCAGGTGCAAAGGACAAGGTGAACAAGGAATAATCACTTCATGGACTACAGTCTAGCATTAAGAAGAGATGGAAAATACAAAAATGGGTAAAGTAGGCAAAATATTAAAATAGGGTTATGAGGGCAGTGCCTGTGGCTCAAGGAGTAGGGTGCCGGCCCCATATGCCAGAGGTGGTGGGTTCAAACCCAGCCCTGGCCAAAAACTGCAAAAAATAAGATAAAATAAGGTTAGGAAATAAAGTATAACTATGTGGGGGTACTTAACCTACAGTAGTAAGAATGGCTTTCTCCGAGCAGGTGACTTTGCTTAAGACCTGCATAATGAAGAGGACCCAGCCCAAAGAAAAATAAGAGACAATAATGTCGTAGACCAAGGCAGGGTGAAGTGAAAGGCCTTGAGGCCACAGTAGCTGAAAAGCCAAAGAGAAAGAAGCGGGAGGTCTGACTGAAGAAAGGCAAGGTTCTGGTACCGTGGCATTCATAATTCCAAGGGGAAACGCGAGCCAAAACTCTGAGCCACAGTGATGTGGGGCTATAAAAATAGTACTCTGATAATGTACAGAACAAACTGCAGAGATCAAGAGTGGAAGAATAAATAAATTGGAGCCATTTACAAATTACAGTTCTATTACCATCACTCTACTATTACTATTACTCTACTTTTTCTAGAGTCAGGATGAAGCTAGCTATGATTTTAGAAGAACACTCATTTGTTTAGTCGTGAATTGTTTTCAAATATTTACAGAGAGCACTCTGATACCGACAGAAATAAAGTCAGTATATAATTTCCCTCTACATATAATTACATTCATCTCTGAGGATAATGATGCTCAACCGGTCACAAGAATATTTGTGGACTAATAATTATTTAAATAAATTTGGTGCTAAATAATATGTGTTGCACTATTTATACCCTATTTACATTGTACATAGTAAGAATAGCACACCTTTTGAAATAAAAAAATAATTTCGGAAGAAGCACGCTAACATAAAAGAGGAAGGAATTCAATCCTCCACAAAAAATTTATAAGCACACTGAGTGATAACAACAAAATTATAATTACTAAGGAAAGCCTATGAATAAGATTGCTTACGTATGGATTCAGCCCTTCTGGCAGGCCACCTTGGACAGTAATACACAGACAGTATCGTCATTGTTACTTTTCTGCATTGGATATCAAGAAACATGGATTTAAAGACCCAGGAATGGCAAGTAATGACACATGAATATAAGGATACAAAGTAGAAGAACAGAGCCTTTAATTTTAAACCAACCCTCCACTTTCTAAATCTAGGAAGGTCTAGAATAGCATCTAGAAAGATTTCTGAATAGCATCTTTCCACATGGGCACAATTCTGCACATCATTTGGCCTGAACTAAAAGGCATCTAGGAAATCCATCTTTGGGTTTTTATTTTTATTTATTTTTTTATTTTAGCCAGGGCTGGGTTTGAACCCGCCACCTCTGGTATATAGTGCTGGTGCCCTACTCTTCTGAGCCACAGGTGCCACCCTATTTTATTTTATTTATTTATTTATTTTTTGAGACAGAGTCTCACTATGTTGCCCTGGGTAGAGTGCTGTGGTGTCGCAGCTCACAGCAACCTCCAGCCTTAAGCCTTAAGCGATTCTCTTGCCTCAGCCTCCTGAGTAGCTGGGACTATAGGCACCCAACACAATGCCTGGCTTTTTTGTTGCAGTTGTTACTGCTGTTTTTAGCTGGCCGGGATGAGTTTGAACCTGCCACCCTTGGTATATGGGGCCAGTGCCCTACCCATTGAGCCTCAGCAGCCACCCCATCTTTGGGTTTTTAAAGTTACAGTTGTGAAATACTCTTCATCTTCACTTGAGCAGTAGCTGCCTGTGATATGAGTCTCCTATTTTTGAATCAAAATTGTCTGTCTGCTTTACAAAGTAAACTGTCAAAACCACACACATACACACACACATACACAAACATATTTGGAGGGACAACTCCATTGTAACTACTTAACAAATATTCCTGCCATTCAAAACCTTTTAAAATATATCTCCTCCAATGTTTAAGGACTTCTGTGTCTCAGGAAACTAACATTTGAAACCTAGAATTTCAACATTTAAACTTCTTAACAGTTGGGGTATCTTTGTCATTCATAATGCCTATTGTGGACTTACAGTATGCTCTGAATTCCTGCTGTCTTTGTGCTTAAAGAGCAGATTAAATTGGAGCTTATGGGTTCAGGCATTTTATTTTATTTATTTATTAGTCTTGACCTTGGCATGGAGGTTCAGGCATTTAAGATGAAATATTTAAAACTAACCAACAGGCCAGGTGCAGTGGTTCACATCTATAATCCTAGCATTCTGGGAGGCCAAGGCAGGAGGACTTCTTGAGCTCAGGAGACCAGACTGAGCAAGAACAAGATTCCATTTCAACTAAAAATAAAACAATTAGTGGGGTGTCTGTGACATGTGCCTGTAGTCCCAGCTAATTGGAAGGCTGAGACCTGAGGCTGGGGAAACAGAGCAGTGGTCTGCCTAAAAAAAGAAAAAAAAAAAAATAAGAGTTCACATCCACTCACAAGGAGAAAACAAGAAACATTTTCATAAATTTGCCCTATTAGAAGTTTTACTTTTATATTTTCCACTTCCTAAACGGAAATTTTTTGATGTTGTAAGGAAGAAAATTTAAAACTTCTCAGGTAAGGGTGCACCTTGACTGCCCTGAAACTACAGGTGAAGTAATTTGAGAGGATTTCCTCTAACTATGTGGAATGGGATTCTGCCTTTAAGGAGGTAAGCAGGTAAATATCTAACAATTGCCTAGTAGAGGATGAGAATGGGGTGAGCTATCATTTATGGTATGTGCCATTTTCTATGGTGTAAATATTCCTACCCAGAACCATATTCAGCTACCAACTGGGAATAGAGGATGGTAGATATAGAAAGAGATGTGTGTGATCTTTCCCCCAGTTCTGTACCCCAGCCTCCCCAGCAGGCTCCAGCATCCCACCACCAAAGGGATCACTTTGGAAAAGCGTTTGGGCAGAGGAGTTTGAGACTTTGATCTGATCTACTTCAGACCATGGAGGATCATGAGCCTGGCTGCAGTAGCACAGGTATCTATTCCAGAAAGAACTTAGTATACTACTGTCAACTGAAGAAAATGACTTAGTTCATAAATTGGCAAAGGAGAGCTTTATTTCTCCTAAAGGTTGCAGCCTGTGGTGGCCATTCTGATAGGCTAGGAAGCAGAGCCTCTAGACAGGAGTTAGAAATATATACTTCGAAGCAACAGTACCAGGAACACAAATTTATGCTGAACAGGGTGGCTGATGCATATATTTAATAAGCTATAGGAGGAGTCATGAATAATCGTGAAAGTAGAAACATGATGTGTGCACAATTAAACTCCATGACCTTCATGGGGTCCATGTTTAGAAGTTGGAATCCTTAGCATGACCCAAGGGTGGTGTGTTTGGCCCTCTGATGTCAAAAAGTGAAGCAGAGAACATAGAGCCCCTCTCTGGGCCATATTCTTCAGGCAAGGTAGAATCCACACCATGGTTGGTGGTCTCTTATCAGGAAAGAATGCTTGTCAGCTGTAGTGCCAGATCCACAAAAGGGAGGAGCAGATCAGTCATGAGATTGGTTTCTGTAGCCCTGAGGGAGGAAAGACTGCTGACTATTATCAAGGAAGGGGGTATAACGAGGGGTGTGTAACAATCCATCCCCTCAAGGGTCCTTTTGGCCATGATGAAAGGGTCTAGTCAGTGAGATGGAGCTTAGGATTTGATTTTAGTTGACACCACTATATTCTAATCACTCTAATTTAAAGATAAAATCATGTGTAGTATCACATGCCAGAGGACTTAAGACCAGGTTTCTCAAACCAATGATTATTTTTGTATCTACTATCTATCTATCTATCATCGATTTATTTATTTATTTTCAGAGACAAGCCCAAGCTGGAGGGCAATGGCACAATTATAGCAGCATAGCTCACTGCAGCCTCAAACTCCTCGGCTCAATCAAAGCAAGTCTCCTGCCCCAGCCTCCTTATTAACTAGGGCTACTGATGTGGACCACTGTGCCCAGCCCTGAAACCAATGATTTTAATTAGTTTAACTGGTGTCTCTCTAGGAGACGACCAGAATTATCTATTCACTCGGATTCCCAGTAGTTGCTGAGGAATTCTTTTAGAAAACAATGGAAACTTTGGCCATGGGAAAGAATCACATGCACAGCAAGAATCTGGTTTACCAGAATGAGTCTCATGACATATCTGGGCTCCGGGGTCATTTTTAAGTGCCCTGGCAGCCAGTGCTGGATACTTCAAAATTTTCTCTGTCTTTGGAGCTTATGACTGTGATCCTCACAGACCACAGATCATGTTATGCTGCATCAGTGCTTAGAAAAGTACCACAAAGCTGGGAAAAAACCTGACATTGTTAGTGCTTCCCTAGCCCATCAACAGGCTCATCACCAGGACTTCTAGATTACAGTCTAAACTCAGAAGATCATCCATTAAGGACTTTTAAAAATTTGCTCCAATGAAGTCAACAGAGGTTTGTTTAAGTGTATTAACCACACAATGTCGTCTCCTTAAAAAAAGCTAATTTTTAGCTGTCTTGCATAACTTAATTTTAAAACTTATTCCAAACTCCACTACATAATATGACAGTCTATGCTTATATTATGCCATGTTCCAGGGACTTCAGTGGATTTTATTGGGGGGAAAAAAATGAAAGAAATTTATAACACTATAATAGGACTCTTTATATTTCACTTTTTTTTCTTTAAAATTAAACAAACAAAAAACTATGGTTAAACATTTAGTACAGATTTAATAATAATTAGATTAGTAACTTTCGTGAACATATCAATAGCTGTGAAAAGAGCAAAGGAACAGAAAAGTATTAAATGCTATTGAAGGAAATAAAGATACTTTATTCCAAAATGTTTTTCACTGACATATTTTGAAATGGCTATCAAACAGC
>NW_003852436.1:3069561-3075619 GCF_000181295.1 Otolemur garnettii
ACCTTTAAGTCTCAGAGAAACATTTACTACGTATCCTTTCTGAGAGCAGCTCCCTCTACAGAATAATACAATTTTGCTAGCTGAGCCTCCTCTTCCCCCCCTCCCACAACGTTTTGCCTCAATCTAACCTATTCCTTCTGTAACCTTAGGATGGTATACAAGGTTACAGAAAGAATGAGGGTAGGGTAGTCACTCTGTGGCGCTCCTTCCTATTCATCCATAAATTTTGTATGCCTTTTCTCCAGTTAAGCTGCTTTTTTGTGAGTTGATTTTTCAGGGAACCTTTAGAGGGTGAAGGAGAAGTTTTGTCCTTGGCCCCTACGCCATTTTTAAAGCAAAAGTAAAATACTTCTTGCTAAGAGTAGGTAAATTTATTAAAGGAGAAGAAAAGAAAAACACAGAATAATGAAGTTAAAAAAAAAAGAAAGAAAAAAAGAAAAGTCTTGATCATATTCATCATCATCATGAAAATCCACATCAGAGTAGTTCTATCATTTATAAACAAAGGGGTGTGGAGGTTAGACCACGCTTTAGAAATAATTTAATGCAACAATTCGAAGTTAAGAAAACTGAAGTTATTGGTGGATAAAAGACTGGTCTTAAGTCTCAACATTAGCTCAAAGCAGAGCTGGGTCTACACAATGTTTTCTTTAAAAACGTCTAAAACCACAGGGGTGCAACACAGTGAAAACCATCTAGGATTCTGATCAGGATGCTAACCAGGGCCATGAGGGGCTCATCTGATTTGATTAGTTGGGCCCATAGGTTTGTTCTCTCTGTTCCTGGTTCTCAAAATGAGGTGGTTGGATCTGCAGCTCTGGAGTCACTTGGGAACTTGTTAGAAATGCAGAATCTTAGGTCCTGCCCCAGACTGTTGAATTACAATCTGTGTTTCATACAATCCTTAGGTGATGCTTCGGTAAGGGCAAGTCTGAGAAGCCCTGGACAGTGGCCATGTTCCTTCCCACTGGAGGAAAGTTTGCTAAATGATCAGATCTTTCCTTTCTATCTTTTACTTCTCAAACTCTGTTTTGCAGAAATTAGGAAAACCACCAAATGATAGTACATTTCGGTAAAAATGTATTAAACTTATGATGTTACAGCATAATAGACACACACAAACATCTATATATACGCATATGCATATATATGTATAGGTGAAACGCCTATATGCCTCTGGCCAAAAATACCGTTTGAGAGAGAGCAGTGAAAAGACTTTCTGCAGGCATACTTACAAGAAACTGAGGCAGAATCCCATGTGGCCAGGTTAGTTGCAGGCCTACCATGACCAAGGCTTTGGCTGGAATAGCATTTCCAGACTGTGTTAAGGAATCAAGGTTGACTTTATAAAGCAAATGAAAAAGTCCTTTGGAAAACTGGCCAGATACCCATCAGTAACCTTTCCTGATCTGTGGTAAGTGACAAAGGTCGCTTGCCAACGGGTCCAGGAATGGAAATGTGCTAGGGGACCTCGAGAGAAAAGGAATTTACCCAATGCATATAGGTATCTAATGGCACAGATGAAACCTGGGCTCATGAAAGGCTTTTGAGAAGTCCAGCCTGAGAATTCCTTACAAAAGTCTCCAACAAAACCCCCAACTTAAGGCCTACATGGGAGCAGAGGTTTGCACACAAATTCCCATTTGCCCAAGAAGTTTCTCTATGCTTTGCTTAAAGATTCAAAGTTTACTGCCTCCAAATGGCATGATCAGTAGAACAGACATTCAAATCGTCTCTTTCCTCCAAAGCCTCAGGCTTCATCAGATAAGAACAAAGAAAGTAATATCTGACAACACGTTCTTCATTAAGTTATGTTAAACCAGGTTACGTTGAAAGGGTTATGCTTAAAGGTGTATGTTGTATGGATTATCAGAATACTAGAGAGGAGCTACTTACGGGGCAGGTGGTCATAAGATGTTTGAATGAATTAATGAAGTCATTGATGTCCAATGCGCATGTGCAGAGGGATTGTAATGAATATTAATGAGGTCATTGCTGTATGTGCTCATGTACAAAATTCCCTATATAAACCAACAGCAAATAAGGAAAGCTCGCCATTTTGCCTGAGCGAGCAGATGGTCACCTTTATTTAAAACACAATTTCAATAAGCATGCTTATTTGCAACATTGCTTTTTTCGTGGGACCCTTACAGCAACATATATGTATCTGCATAGATAAAAAGAAGAAGACATAAATAAACATATAATTCAAGAGCACAGGTTAACTGTATGATTTTGTCTTTAAGTACTAAATTCACCTATAGTGAATTTTTGTTTATTTTTGTTTTATTTTCTTTTTTTTTTGTAGAGACAGTCTCACTTTATTGCCCTTGGTAGAGTGCTGTGGTATCACACAGCTCACAGCAACCTTCAACTCCTGGGCTTAGCCAATTCTCTTGCCTCAGCCTCCCAAGTAGCTGGGAACACAGGCTCCTGGCACTATGCCTGGCTATTTTTTTGTTGCAGTTCTGTCACGGCTGGGTTTGAACCCACCACTCTCTGTATATGTGGCCAGTGCCCTACTCACTGAGCCACAGGCACTGCCCATATTTTTGTTTTTCATACATACTACATTTAGGCACTTGGTCCATTACCTCTATTTTTTCCCAACTTTATTGTGGTATAACTAACTGATAAACATTACATATATTGACTATATACAATGTGATGTTTTGATATGTGTATAAAAATGTGAAATAATTACCAAAAACTAGCTAATTAACTTATTCATCACCTCATGTAATTATCTTTTGCATGTAGGGTCAGAACATTTAGCATCTATTCTCTTAATAAAGCTTAAATATGCAATATAACATTTTAGCCATATTCCCCATGATGTACATTGTAACTTATTCATCTTACAACTAAAAGTTTGTACCCTTTGACTAGCATCTCCTTATTTCCCTCTACCCCTGGCCTCTGACAACTACCAAATTCTACGTTCTTTCTGTGAATGTGACTGCTTTAGATTTCACATATACTTGAGATCATACAGTATTTATCTTTCTTTCCTGACTTGTTTCACTTAGTGTAATGCCCTCCAGCTTCATCCATGTTGCTGCAAATGGCAGGATTTCATTATATCAATTATATATTTACATATGTGCATACATATCTCTTACAATTTCCTTATCCATGCATCCATCAAGGGACCTTTCCACATTTGGGTAATGTAAATAATGCTTCAATGAACAGGGGCAGGCAGATAGCTCTTTAAGATGCTGATTTTGTTTCCTTTGGATGTATACCCAAGAGTGGGATTGCTGGATCATATGACAGTTCTACTTTTGATTTTTTGAGGAACTTCTGTACTTTTCTCCATCCTGTCTGCACTGATTTGTATTTCTAATAGGAGTATATAGGGGTTTCTTTTTCCCCACACCCTTACCTGTACTTAATTCTTGTCTTTTTGATAATGGCCATCTTAACAGGTGTGTGGTACTATCTCATTGTAGTTCTAATTTGCATTTCCCTGATGTTTAGTGAAGTTGGGCACCTCTTCCTGTACCTGTTTGCCATTCATATCTCTTTTTTGGATAAATGTCTCATCATGTCTTCTTCCCTTTTTTATTTTTTATCATTGTTTTTGGAAACAACATCTCACTCTGTTGCCTGGGCAAGAGTGCAGTGGTGTCATCATATGCTAACAGCAACCTCTAACTCCTGAGCTCAAGCAATCCTCCTAAATCAGCTTTCAGAGTATCTGGGACTAACAGGTATGCACCACCATGCTTCAGCTAATTTTTCTATTTTTTGTAGAGATGATGTCTCCCTATGTTGCATAGGCTGTTTCAAACTCCTGGCTTCAAGTGATCCTTCTGCCTCAGCCTCCCAAAGCTGAGATTATGGGTATGAGATGCCATACCCAGCCCCTCTGCCTCTATTTATTTATTTATTTATTTAAGACAAGAGTCTCAAGCTATTGCCCTAGGTAGAGTGCTGTGGTGTCACCGCTCACAGCAACCTCAGATTCTTGGGCTTAAGCAATTCTCTTACCTCAGCCTCCCAAGAAAACTAGGCCTACGGCCGCCTGCCACAATACCTGACTATTTTTTTGTTGTTGTTGTTGCAGTTGTCATTGTTGTTTTAACAGGCCCAGGCTGGGTTCGAACCCACCAGCTGCGGTGCCTATGGCCAGAGCCCTACCCACTGAGCTACAGGTGCTGCCATTCTACCCCTTTATAAATTGGACTATTTGCGTTTCTGTTTTGAGTTCCTTATATATTTTGCATATTAACCCCTTACCAGATACATGTTTTGCAAATTTTCTACCATTCCTCAGGTTGCCTTTTCATTTTGTTGATGGTAAACTGCCTTTAGGTACTGAATAAATAAATACTGTAAGGAGCAAGCTCACCCATGGCCAATACTCTTTTGAAAGCCAGCTAGAATTTTGGCCTTCTCAGACCTCCCAAGAATGAAGCCCATAACTCAGGCAGACTGGCTAATGCCCTGTCTGCTACTTCCTGAGAAAAATGCAGGGAAAAAAAAAAAGAAGTACAAATCTCTCTGAGGATCCACAAATTCCCAAAGCAGCTGGAGGAGTTATAAAAAGAAAGGCATGTCACCATTTCCATGGGAGCTTCTTCACTTATCCCATTTTCTTTATTAATAGTAACTCAGATTAAACCTTTTGACAACAATAACGACAAAAAAGAAAAATCTCATGAACTAGTTCCTAACAGTTACTTGGGGTATGGGATACGTTTTTTTCCCAAGCTTCAGCTCTGCTTCTGTTATTTTTCTAGTCCAAACTACCTTGAGTTTCCACCTCACCACATTCCTTCAATTACCCTATCCTTTGGTATTTAGCTATTAATACTGAAGCCAGAAAAACGGCCTACAAGATGGAGTGTGAGAAGCTAAGCTGAAGCAGTGCAGCGAACCTCACCTGCAAGTTCCCATTCTTCCCCACACACCCTTCCCCCGTGATTACCTAGTTACAGTTTCTCCATGATTGAGAGGATTCATCTCAGGAGACCTGAAGACATACTCACACATAG
Organism: Otolemur garnettii; assembly: GCF_000181295.1. Taxonomy (NCBI): domain Eukaryota; kingdom Metazoa; phylum Chordata; class Mammalia; order Primates; family Galagidae; genus Otolemur; species Otolemur garnettii. The sequence continues at coordinate 3,074,565 of NW_003852436.1, forward strand.
GTGTTGTGATACTGCTAGAGTAAGGGTTACTTTCTCTTAGATACTTTGTTAAAGTGAAAATTACCTTTGTGTTGTTTACACATTTTGCATTGTTAGAATGAAGACTACTTTGATATTACTTTCTATCTGGTAAACTTAAATTTTTCTAGGTTTCTTTGTATTCCCATTATAGAAAGTACTAGAATTGTAACTGTGGCAGAATAGTCTTTGAGAGACTACTCTCACTGTTCTCCAGAATCGCTGGCCTTCTGATAACAAAGCTAGTTAGACCTAATCCCCATCTCTGCCTATTGGCTGGACAGTAACAGGCGGCCAGACTCTTCATCAGAATAACAATACCAGCACCAGTTTTACAATCAGACCCCATAACTTCCTATGTCTACCTTAAAGATGCCTTTGCTTTCCAAGTGCTGAAAGGGAAAAAATAATGGTGCGAGACTAGAGGATATTTACCATATATTGACATTTCCTGGTAAGCTACTCGGGTTTAAATTCTCAGACACTAAAATGCAATCTGAAATTTGAAAACGGTGCCATAAGCACCATTAGGAGACAGATAGACCCAATCATCAAACAGCAGAACAAGGAGAAAAGGAGGCAATTGGTTTTTAAAAAGTGGTTGATCTATTTTTATCAGAAAGAAACCTGTACAATCACGTATGTGATGTTTAATGAATAATTACAAAGCAACACAACTGTGTAACCACTGCCCGTGGAAAAAAATGAAACTGGGCCAGTAACCTAGACAACCCTCTTTCTGAGCCATTCTACCAATATAACCCCAACCTTCTCTACCTAAGATAATTATTGTCCTTTTCAAGCAAGAGCATTTCTTAGAGTCTTCCCCCCAAAGTATGCCCTCTTAAACGCAAGAGTATGGGGGTATTTTTTGCCAAGTTTTCCACTTTATACGAAATGCATAAATACTCTATGTATTCCTTTGTCTTGCTTTGTTTACTCAACATCTTGTAGAGATTTATTCATGTTCTTGCATATACCTCCGGTGCATTTATTTTCACTGTCAGATAATAATTTACTGTATGACTGTACCACAA
>NW_003852436.1:3076326-3078562 GCF_000181295.1 Otolemur garnettii
TTACCTATCTGATTTCAAACATATCACCACAGAATCTTCTATGTATTGCTTTGCAAATGCTTTTAAGATTCACCACATGTATCTGAAACTTCCCTTTCCACAGAATCCAATGCCTGGATCCTGATCTATCACTAACAAATTGACTTAAAAAAATCAAGTGATTAAGTGCCACAAGAGGCTAGCCATCCAACTGTCCTAGACGTTAAAAATTAAAGCCAACTTTTAAACAAAATAATACAGCCTGCATATGCAAATCCACTCAGACACCTTGATATAAGCCCAACTAATGAGTGAGTTGGATTTGTTTGTCCTACTTTTCAAACTCAGATAAGCAAAGCTCTCCAAGCCTAAACTTCTCATAAGTACTAAATACTTGCTATTTCATTACAATCATCACAAGCTATGAATAACCTGCATCTCACAATTCTAATTTCCACATGCTGGAATTTGGCCTACATGTGCCACATTCTCTTCTATTCTACTTGGGTCCCGTACTCCACCCTTTTTCTTGCCTTCTGCCTCAGGAGGATGGGCTCTGGGAACAATAAGAAAGGGCTTCCTAATTTCAGGCTTTCAGTGGGGTTTCCGCAGTGTGGTGAGTCCTGGTAAGACTACAGAGGGTTGGGGAGGGAGGAGGTAGAACACACAGGTCTTTCAGTCTCTTCCTGCTGGGTGGCTTCTGGCCAGGTGTGGCCCTTGACCAAGCTAGCCTCCTCGATTTGATTCACTCTTTTTGTTTTCTGGAAACTGTTCTCTCCCTCTCTTCCCTTTTAAATCTAAGAATGATAATAGCTTTGCCATTATTAAACCAGGTTACTGCACTATTCTTTGTGGTTCTACTTTGCAAATAGTCCCTTTGTAAATAAACCCTCCTGGAATTATCCTAATTTGCCAGTGCCATCTGTCTGCTATTGGGACTCTGACTGATACAGACTTAATAGCCATGCTTGTGTGCAAAAAGAAAAGCAAAACAAAGCATTAAGGTAGATTACTATAAGTGCTGCCTTCCTGGGCTCACATACACACGTAGGAAGCGCACGGAACCACAAGTACTCTTTTCTACAGAGCTCAGAGCATAATCGGGCAGCACAAAAAATATGCTAGGCCATGAAAATATAATAAATAATGAAGAACAAAATTATTTTTGCCTTTAGAAAAATGAGTTCTTTTCACTAAGACTGGCTGGGTTGTGGCGCCCAGTCATTGTTGCCAGCTGCCTGTCCATCAGGGTCTGGTAGAGAGCCTTCCCGTATACAGTTCTTAGCACCCTCTTAATAACTCTTTCATTCTTGCTACCACATTTTAGAACTCAAAGGGTTTTTTATGGTTTGTTTTAATGATGGAAAATGATGTTGCAAGTGGCTTAATGAGCCCTGGCTCTGACCTTCATTCATAATTTTTATCCCTTATTGTTTTGATCCCTCACCCCCCACCCCCCAAAAAATAGCAGTTTGGAAGTCTATTTATCTATTTTTCATTGTACACGTCTCTTATTTTCTCATGCTTTGATATAATATTAGAAAACATTTTAAAGTCCTCTTATTTGTAGTTCATGCAAAACTATAAGCAATTATTAAACTGGAAAAAAAGGAACAAAGTATAATTAGGAACAGGAATAAATATACTTTAGGATGCTACAAGGAAATATTTTTCTTTCTCAGCTACAAGATTGTCTTCTTGAGAAAAGGCTTCATTGTTCACATACCACAGAAATGTGGATCCCTCCTTGTGGCATCGAATGCCACAAAAAGCACGTACAATGGAGACTGACAACAGGAAATACATAAGGTGTATCATCTGACGAGGGGAACAGCAGTGGGGCCTCTCCTGTCCATGTGTGGAAAGGTGGCCTAATTTCTACAGGAAAAAGTCAGGACAGCAGAGTTTGAGGATCTCTTTCTCCCCATTTACTAGACACAGTAGGTGACGGAGGCCACAGTGGAGATGATGACAGTCAGCCACTGTCTACCCTCCCCTGCCAGCACTGACATTCCCTGTTAAGAAAGGGTGACACTGTGCAGGGAGCTTCTGTTCAGCGTGTCAGCAGTGGGACGCCACTGCTCCACACTTCCCCTCCCTGGGAGATCAGCGATAAGACTAAATGAGAAGTGATGTGAAATCACAGAGGAGATTTTCTAATAGGTCTTTATCAATTGGAGGAAAAGACAACTGCAGCTCTCTTGTTTAATCACCTCCAGTTCTGAAAAAGGACCTAGCAGCTGAAATCTCAGAGCCA
>NW_003852436.1:3080235-3119020 GCF_000181295.1 Otolemur garnettii
CTTTCCTTCTCCCTACAATCTCTCAGTGCTTAGGTACTCAGTTTCTCTTAGTAGCTGTGTATGTTAAAGATCTGGGAGTCCATTTTCAAGAAGGGAATCTTTGTTTTTTCTCACTCATTTATTCACTCCCTCTCCCACCAGGAAAAGAATCATAACACAATTGTCTCTCTGCCAGAAGAGAAGAATTGTTGCATATTTTCATAAGGAGTTAAATTAAAATTACTGGGAAATACTTATAAGGATGCAAACATTTTCATAATATATAACAATTTCAAAATAGAGCTCATACATTTTGTATAGAAAAATTCTGCCGAAAAAGCATTCATGTTCCTTAATAGCAGTCTGAACTATCTTGTTTACTGCCTTAATCTCTGAAACTGAGCTTTATTTATTACTCTCATTTTGATTTCAGATCATTTTAATTACCAATAAAAAGCAAGTACCAACACTGAATAGATTATTACTTATGTGGATGTTTTTAAAGCTAGAATAGTTAGTGGCCTCATTCCAAAAGTTCTATAAACCATCTTTATAAGTGAATGCTATCATAAGGAAATTTGTATAGAAACCCTGTTATTAGTGGAGAAATACAAAGCAAAGGATGACGAGTATTTTATGTGTGTCAGGTACAAATCAACATCATTAACTAAAACCTAAAATTTCATCCATCCCTCAATTTCATTAGGAGAAGAATCATCAGTATGAAGATAAAAGATTCAATTTATATCCTGTCAGTTCAAACCTACGAATAGAAGACATTTGCGTACTAGCAGTGTAGAAGCTGATGAGAAGCAGTTCTGTGTTCTCAGCTGATTCATATGGAACAAACAAGATGTTTTCCAAAATAACAGGAATCACTGAAATTGATATTCTGACTGGCAAATTAATCAGGGATTTCAAGAAGTGAGTAGACTAACTAAACCATACTAAGAGGTGGATCTTTTATTTTGTAGTGAAAAAGACATTAATGTTCTAGAGATGAGGCAATAGACAGATACAGGACATTTATCTAATGGATTATATGAATATCTTTTGCTTCTGAGTTCATATAAATTTTTATACCTCTGAAGGCTTGAAAAAAAAAACCCGTGGGAGTTTATAATAAATCAAATTACTATTAATTGGTCTTTCACTAAACTGGGGAAATGAAGTTTTGCCTGTTTTACCTTTTAATATGAATTCCATAATCAGAATTCTTAGCTGATCTAACAGAATAATTGTCAATGGCTCCAGATCACCTCAACTGCCTTTTACAACTTTTATTTACCCTATCTTCTGAATTATCTACCTCCTCAGCACCTGGAATGCTAATGAAGTGCAATGGTATTCGTGATATTTCCGTCACTACTTGTCAATCTGATCAAACCACTTGGTTTCTGTGACCGTTTCTTTGTCTCTAGTAAAAGAGAGGAACCATTTTCCACCCATTTTTCCTTTGTTTAGACACTGGGAAGCAACAACATATGTGAAAGCACATTGCAAGCAGTAAGGCACTACTATACATAGTCAACATAAAATCACCGTACAAATTTTTTCCTGGTCCAAATCATTTGTTCATTTTTTAAATTTCAGAATATTAGGGGATACATGTTTTGTCTACATACTTTGTTTCTGAAAAATTACCATAAGTATTAATGTTATAATTTTTGGCCCTCAGATAGCTCATCGAGTATCACTTTTGCTAAGTAATAAGCTGAAATTTAGTAATTTCATCTCTGTTATCAATGAGATGTCCTGCGCATTGAAGATGTCACCATTTAGTTGCTTTTAATATTGACTCTACATTGTTTATTTTTGTAATAATGGCTATAAATTAGCTGTAATCCATTCACACTGTCTGAAATAATCCTCCTCTCTTATAAAGAGACATAACAACAGAGCCAAGAGAAATCTTTGCACATGAAAAAGAGAACATCAGTCTCCCTCACAGTAAAATGCTGTAGCCAGATGAGGGTTATAAAACAAGGGAACCTGAGACGCGCATATATTTTTTACATAAAATTTTATATTATGTATGCTTTTAAATATGAAGTGTTTTTAAAGGCCCTTTAGCCAAACCACAAGGGTGAGTAACTCAGAGGACAACATTGTAATGAGAAAGGTTTGAGGGGTGGGTTTTCCTATTTCCATCCTACCTGTTCTAGGGTAGCTCAGCACAATCAGGGTTCATAATCAGAGGACTTCTACAAGGTAGAAGGGGGAAAGGTATTGACTGAGGCAATAAAATCAACTCTTTCCTTTCTTTTTTTTTTTTTTTGCAGTTTTTGGCCAGGGCTGGGTTTGAACCCACCACCTCTGGCATAAGGGGCCTGTGCTCTACTCCTTTGAGCCACAGGCACCACCCTAAAATTAACTCTTTTCTAGAGTGACACACAGAACTCTTTTCATCAGTCACACCAGAAACAAGGACACTACTTTGTTTGACAATATGATAAAGGCTCCCCTTAAAATACTGATGGTTTTTCCCTAAATTAAAAAGGTATAAAATAAACTTAAATTTCCACTTTTTTGCCACTTTGTGTCACTCACTCAGTACACAACACTATCTCTAGGTGAGGACCTTAAACAAACACTTGGTTCTCTCGGTTGTTTATCATCCCATTTGATTGGTGTAGAAAGTGTTACATAAACCCTCCTCAGATTACTCCACACTAATTTTGCTTGGCTCTGTCTATTTCTGTATAGTCTTAAATTCATAACCTAACAATACTGAAGTGTACCTGACTTGCTCATATTTAGGAAAATATGTACAATAAAAAGATTTTTGTAGAAGAATCTACACATTATAAGCCATGATATTCTTTAGTGGAAAACAGCCCTCATGATAGTGGCAGATATATTTATAACTAACTAAATTCTATTACAAGATACACAAAAGGTGATCATTGCTAGACCAAAAAGGTATTTCTCAATGAAAAGAATCTATATTCACTATCAGATAATTATTTCCTGATTTCAAAAAAAGTCAGGGGGTGGGGATTGCTACTCAGCCGTTTGGTTAAGATCAAGTATAAAAAGTCAGAGGGGGAAAATAGTGTTGAAAAATAAAACATCTGAAAGACAGTGACCTAAAAAAAAAAAAATAGAAAAAAAAAATGTGTACCATGCGTTCAGAGAGGCATGAAAGAAGGATTTCAAATGTCAGATGTGGATAAAGGGATCTAGTTATGTTACTCCCTGTGCATGGCCTTTTGGACTGGGAAAGCACGTGAGCACATGTTCCATGGGACAGCAAAACCTATATAACAGCCACATTAGTTAGCAAGGGTAGCATCTGAGCAGAGGCAGACAATTTATTTATTCAAGTCATTCTTTAATAGTTTATTCCTATAAATTCCAACAGTCTTAATAGGGAAAAAACAGAACCATAGTAATTCCCACTGGACTTATTTTAACAATGACCCAAAGAAACAGAATAATCGAAGAAAACAAAGGGTCTATACTTGCATGGATGCAGGAGGAGACGTGTGCATTTTCCCTATAATTACTAATAGTCATCTTCCTCAGGGTGTATATGTAGCCTTGAGAAAACAGCTTATAGATCTTTTTATTATTATTATCATTTAATTCGGGCAGGGATAAACTGCTTTCATCTCAGTTATCCACCTCAGTTTGCTGATGTAAACATACCGTTGCAAATCCTTGTCATTAAGTCATGCATATGTAGTCACAGCAACAAGGAAATGGCAATGGCGTTGTAGGAAGGAACACACAGCACTAGAAGTAGCTCTAATTTATGGCACATCATTATCATCATCTTATATGGTGCTGAGCTGGGCACTTAATTTAAACAGACATGGTCTCTGCAGCCTGGGAATTTATGAACTAAAACATCAACAACACATCCTCATTCTTTTCCAAGTGGGTCTGCCCCATGGGCTTTGTAATTAAGTCCAAGCATTAGAGCACTAAGATAAACTGGTCATTAGCTTTATTTCATTTCACTTTTCTTCTTTTTGACTCTTGCCCTCTGTCACTCCATAATTTAAAGAGACTTTGGGAAAAGGAAAAGTTAGCAAAGGAATCAAAAAGGCAAAATGCTTTCAACCATGAAGTAACATGAAATAACAGAAGATGAAATTAGACTAGAAAAAAATGACAACTTGATAGTATAGAAAAAGGCAAAAGTCTCTTTCATAAACCAAACTAGCACTCAAGACAATAGCAGATAAGAGATATTGTCTAAGTTAACAATGATAATCAAGATGTATAAATTATAGCCAAGAATGAATTAAAATGAAGATTTTATATATATATATATATATATACACATATATATACACACACACAGAGCTTGGAAGCTGCTTAAACAACCTAAATTTTTCTAAATATAATTATGGCCCAAGCAACTCGCCAAAATAGACCAAATTAGACAAATATGAAGTAATTCAAACCTACATTATCTAGATAACTAAAATTAGAATCTTTCAACCTTTTTATGTAAGTAGCATACGGTATCAAATAACAACATTCTAAGGGTAGTGCAAATTCCATGATGACAGAGGAGTTAGGGGTCAGCAGTGCTACCTACCTTATCATTGCCCAGGCTCATTTAATGGTTCAATTTCATGGCTGATCCAGATTTATAGGTAAAGATGCCAGCCTTACTGAAATCCTATGGTTGTTTTAATTCCCCATTTTGTTTGTGTCGATATAGCCTAGTCCTCCCTCATACACACACTAAAACAACCTTTCTGCTAACTAATGTAATGTCTTAGCATGCCTAGATCATCAACATTTAAAATAAAGAGGAAAGAATATGACTGTGATATTTGCTTTCATTTTATTTCATCACATTTAATGCCATTCCATTGTAAGTTTAAATAGTTATACAGGATGCCAAGAGCCAGAGGACCTCTGAGCGAGATGATTTTCAGCTGGTGGGGGGGGGCCCTCGGGCAATTCGTCCGCAGGTGCTCCTTGCGGAGAAAGAGCTGGAGCCCATGGCGATCCTTAGGCACGTAGACAGTGTCTAATACTCCCCTCACCTGTCTTGTACTGTCTTAATAAAAGGCTAGTGCAGAGATTGTTCAGGGCTACCCTGCAATCAAGGTTAGCCCGCCTCCTGCAAGCTTGTACTTCTAATCTGTGTCACGCCTGGTTCCTTCCTGCAGTGATCGAGACCAGGGGCCATAGGGGCCACAGGGGCTCCGACACATAGTAAAACATTTTTTGTCAGATTAACCCAGTGAGGCTTAAAGAAAAGACCACTTTTATTTCAACTTTAACACACATATAACAAATATCTACTGAGTATTTATGATGTTCCAGTCACCAGAAGCAAAATTCTTCAACTAACTGCTTAATAGGGATAACATAAGGAGAATCTGAAAGTATCGGGGTCACAGTGAATTAAGTTTTCATATGGAAGTGCTACATACACTCTAACTACCTGATTATCAGTTGGCCAGTGGCCTGGGGAAAGGTACATCCCTTATCAATACAAAGAAGTGTAAGTGCTGCATCAGAGATGACGTGCAAAATGAAGGTTGGTGACGCCAAGTACACAGTGGTCTGAGCATCTCCCCCAGGGATCAAAACATCCACAGTAAAAGTAATTAAGTCGTCCTTAGATGAATTAGAAGAGATGCTACTATTTTCATTTAATTTCCAACTTGGAAATACCAAAATAAAAAATATTAAGTTTCAATAAAAATATTATTTTAAAAATTCATTAATTGCCAGGGGCATCCAACCTTTATTTTCTCTGCCACACAAACACCAATGTGTATGTCTTGAGCCACACATTAAATACACAAACACTAATAATATATTATTAGTTTTAAAAAAGGGGTTCGTGTGTGCTTTTCATGATATCTGATACCACAGATAAGCAAAAAAACTCCTCACAGAATCAGCATGTGGCCTGTGAGCTGCCGTTTGGAAAACCCCTATCTGAGCAAATAATTTTCATATAAACTCTCCTTTCAACACCTCTTTCTATATACCATGATACAGCAGACTGAAAATGAAATATGAAAGCATTTATGAGATGGGGACACACTGCACTAGATGAATATTTTCTTGTAAAATTAGGTGCATCTCTAAGAGCAGAGGTGGTTCATAACAGAGGGCTCAGCTCCCATATAGAGCAGACGTAGGGTCAGGGTGCTTCCACTTTAATGTTCCCATTCTAAATCACAGCAATTTTCGGATATCCTGAAGACAAGAGGTGAGGAGGAAGGGAACTATAATTGTTCTGAAGCAAAACAGACCACATACACGTGGTAATCCATAGACTCTGCCAGATAATTATAAAACAAAACTCATAGCTCCCTCATGTGACTGCATACACATTCGAACCCTTGGATAAAATGAACATCAACGACAAAGACAAACTACTGAGTTCCATCTTGCAAACAGTAGCCTTCCATCCTGAAGCTGTTGCCTAAAACATAGGGTAGGGTAGATGAGGGTGTAAGATCTGAGGAGGGGATAGTGTGGAGCCTTTCTCTAGTCCTGCTACTGCAATGAGGTAACCAAGGAGCCTTCATTTCCATCAGCCCCTAAGTCAAACCCTCTATCATGAATTCTTTTGGCAGGGGAGAAGAAATGGGACAACTTTTGCCATTTTAATGATGTTTAAAGGCATTTCCCCTCAGTCTCTTTGGTACTTGATCTTGTTTAAAGAAAATATTTTATTTCTGGAATATTTTACCTTAGACAAAGAATTACTAACTTGTCAATTGTACACTCAAATCAGGGTAATTCCTGGGGCCCAGCAGCGGCCCCCCTCCTGCCCTTCCAATTCTTCCAATATCAGTGATGCCAGAGACCCTGGACGTCTTCAACATGTGGGGAGTCTTTTCTCTTTTCTCTTTTCTCTTTTCTTCATCCTTACTATTGTCAAGTGCAAATCTGGGATATAAGGAAGTAAAAAACCTTCTTCTCACCAGGAGCGTGGTGACACATTAATCTAAAGTAACATTGCTCCAAGGCTGCAAAGTAGAACTAGCTCAACTTAGAGCAATGACTGTCTAAAATGTCCCTCATGACCAGTTTGAAGGAAAAGTCCTTCCTGCTACAGCCACAGAAGGTTACCAGAGCAAAGCCTTATCTTTAATAAGACTCCCCAGATGCCAACTGTAGTGAGTGCCTACTCCCAAGAGCTGCTCTGCTAGAGGGAAGAGTGATTCCAGGCACTTCACAGCCAGCTCGGTGCAGGGAGCTGGAGGATGCTGCTATGGGAACCTGGTATTTACAGCTCAGCCTTGCCAGAACCAATGAGGAACGATGGTAGAACAGCTGTTAGTTTTCTAGTGTTTTTACACTTCTTTAGGAAGAAAGATTTCTTGTGCCTCTTCCAAATTTTCATCACATTTGGCTGTTTATTAGCTGTTGCTACATACTCTGCTTAATAGCCAAGACTGTCATGGTGACAGCCATTTATTTATAATCTAAGTTAAAATAAATTAACTTGGGTCAATTATCAGCAATATATCTTAACTTAGATACTGTATAAGCTTGGATATCACAGAAGACAGGCGGTTCTCAGGATACTTCTTTTTATTTCCTCCACAGAACAAGAACAAGAGATACACAAGAGATAAAAGAAACATTGTGAATCACTTTGCAAATGAGGGGAAAAAAGAAAGAGACGCTCAAATGGATGCCTTTTTTTTTTTTTTTTTTTTGTATTGTCTGTCTCTCTCTTTGTAAGTTAAATTCCTAGGAAGAATCATCTACTTTCTTATAGCAGCTTAGCACTAAATGATCCTCTACGAGAATGAAAGTCAAACCACTCTCTGCAAATAGTTTAAAACTAAAGAATGATTTGGACACAGGGACAATCTCATGCATCAGCTTTTTCAGTTTCTTACAGTGGCATAAGAATATTTCACTGAAAGTATAATAAAATATAGACTTTTTCAACATCAATAATTCATGAAAATAAAATATTTTATAAATATTCTTTAGGTAACAATAAAATACCTTTGAAGCAAAAATTTGGTGAGAAAAGAAACCAAAAATTATTAATCTATCTGAATGAAATATCAAGAATTGCCACCATAAAAGGTATATCATTAGATACTCATCCCCCCACCCCCGGGGAATCAAGGATTCACAAAACACTTATTTTTCAGCTATGCTTTGAAAAATACAAATAAACCAAGAATTTTATCCTAAAATAATTCCAGATCATCTTGAAATCAATACTGTCAGAGAAATTATAAAACAAATCCATCATCATCGCCACTGTCTGATCACTGAGTGACTATTTATTCGCTTTCATGTATTAGCAGAGATACTGGATTTTTTTTTAAAAAAAGATACTTTATTTGTTCTCAAAAAATCATTCTGTAGGATAACTTATTATCACGACAATCAAAGATAAGTCTTCTGCTCTTAGATCAGTGGTTCTCAACCTGTGGGTTGTGACCCACAGGAACTGTATTAAAAGGCCATGACATTAGGAAGTTTGAGAACCACTGTCTTAGATGCAATCAGGTATAGAAAGAAAATTATCACTGGATGTGAGGCTAAAGAATTTGGGTTTTATGTTGTTTTCCCTGTTAAGAACAGTCTGCATCATTAGTTTTTCTCTGAGCATTCAAGGGATAGGACCTGTAAGGTTGCCTCAAGAACATACAGTATGCCCACACCTTATTTAAGCCAAATAATCAAAGTGGAGTCATTATTACCACATTCACTGTTCAGTAATTGGTGTCTGTGTTTCAACTGCCATTTCCATAAAAATAATTGAAAGACAAATCAGAACAAATAATGCAGAGCACTCAACAGCTCTCTTCCTGGTGACATTTCTTCCAAGTGTGTTCTTTGGCAAAACAAACAAAAAACTAAAATCTAAATCAGTTTCTCTTATATATCACCAATAGGAACGTAATTCAAATTCTTACCACACTTTCCCTTACCCTAGATCTACATCATTCAGCATTAGTGTTCTAATCCTTACTGTATTACAGCAGAATAAGCAAATTAATCATAAACCAATGACCCTCAACCACAGGAAGGCCTCATGTAGTAAATATCAAGTACCCTGATATTGGTAAGATATTTGACAACATGGAAGTCATTTCAGAAAATCTAAGCCACTATTCTTTTCCAAGATTTAAAAGAGCAAAAATGCTAATGATTTTAAAATTCTACGTTCACATTACAAAATTCTACTTTACTACCATCCCACATTGCAAAGCATTCACACACAACTGTTTTCAGTGGCTGCCTCTCAACTCCAAACCCATTTATCTATTGTACTCTGCTTGGGAATCTCAATGCTGTGTTTCTGGCTGTCCCAGCTGGCTCTATGTTAAGCTCTTCTAACAGAAGGCCCTACGTGGAAACCGAAAAGGCTGGGGAAGGAAGAAGAAACATCATCTCCCTGTGGACCAGCTGTCTCCCTGCCATTCCTAGGAGCAATGTTTTTCAACTTTATCTCCTGGCATACCTGAACCTATCATTAAACTTCCATGACACACCTAAGTTATGTTGATCCAAAAAAAGGGTAAAAAAAGTATATACTTACGGTGCCTTGGACTTCTTTAAAAAATAATTTAATTAATGATTTTTAAAAACTTTCCCAGCACAGTTCAGATCCTTTCACGGCACACCAGTGTGCTGTGGCACATCAGTTGAAAATAACTGCCGCAAAGCATCACTCCAGTAGTAGCTAAAATGAGTCTGCAGAACTTCCAACATTCAGAGACAGCGGGGATACCCTTCCTCTGTTCCCTCTGCAGAGTGAATCTTGGCCCTACGAGACTTGTCCAAGCTCATCATTAGTGGGATGGATTGTAGCTCTACTGGGCCTTTCCTCCAAGGTTCTAAGTTTAATAATTCTAAACTCTTCTCTTTGTTCCTCCAGCTCTAAAGATCGTAGCTGCCTCCTACAATTGCCACCTTTGAGATTATTTGGAGTTCTCTTCTTACCCTTTCATTTATCTCATTAACAACAATATTATGTCTAGTTAAAAATCACTTACATTTAATATCTATGTTCAAACAACTGGCGTCATTTCTGTCTCCTAACTGGATCCTGATTGATACAATAACTCTATGGGGGCAGTTACAGCAAGCACAATTTACCCTTATTTCACAAAGGGTTAAGTAACATTTTTATTAATGACTTGATTGGTAAGAGGGAAACCTGGAACTTGAACTCACTTGTCAAAGTCCTACTCCAGCACACTTTCCATAGCAACAGCTCCCCTTTGTACACTGAATAAAGTGCTTCCTCATAGACACTCTACAAATTCAATCAAAAACAATAAGGAGAAAGAGGAAAAGGTGTCCCAGATGAACATGGCTGTTGTACAAAACTCTGTGTTAGTTTTCACATTAAAATTCTTTCTTGTCAACCATTCCTAATAGTTTTAAGAGTTGGGATTAAGATATATTCTTATTCTTGTAGCATAATTAACAGTCATGATCCAGTAAATGTGAACACAGTGAAGAATGCCAAAACCATACTGTGAGCTCGTTATTTCCCATGTAGCTTTAAAACTGGCATTGAGAGAGCAAAGGCAAAATACTAAATAAACTGCAGCTCTCTTTTGCATTTGCTGGCTGCCAGATATTTCATAATATAAAAACAGATCTTGGAAACTGGTGTTTAAAATGAAAGTAATGAATATCTTCTGATGGGGTGTTCAGTAAAGTTTTCCAGACGTGAGCTTTCTTACTCTGCTTGGCCAAATAATGTGTTTTTCCCTCCTGTCTCTCAGTGACTGTGTTTCTAAAGATGGCTTTGTGTTCCTGTAAATTACAGGAATTCCTTTATAGTACAACTGGAGGCCCTGGCAGCAAAGCCTAATCAAGCTGGAGAAAGCACTACAAATACTTCCCAAATGGCTTTCTTCCACAAGTGGAGGTATTAAGACAAAAAAAGAAAGTGAAACAGAGGCTACAGAAATAGTATCCTGCACATCGACTTGTGTTCTCCTATCCTCACTTGTTTCTAAATTCTCAAGACTGAAACACAAGAAAAGTAGATGCAGAGTATGACTGCCACTATAGTAACTATGCCATGTAAACATACTAAAACATATAGATTCCATAGGCTATGAAAATGAAATTTGTAATTTTAAAGTAACATACCTATATTGCATTTCTACGCTAGAAAATACTCCTAACCCACATATTTGTATGGGTCACCACCACTTTAGCAAGACTCACTTACTACTGGATCATACTTCAACTTCCTTGGGATGGTTTATGGCACACCACTAACGAAGAAGAAAGAAAGAAATGAGAAAACAGAAGAAACCCTTCCACCTCTCTGGTTACTTTTTGTTAATTGAACATGCAATGCAGCCCCTCCATATTTACAACCCCCACGTTATCAGATTTGCCACTGCAAAATGGAGGGTACACGACAGCATTCAAGTTGCCTCTGCTTGTTTCTGAATATAGCCTACTGCATTATAGATAACATCCTGTGATAGTCACGTGCCATGTTCTCCACGGAAGCTTTAGCTGATGACAAGTCACCTATTCAGTCATGAATACAGTCACTTTAGAAGTATAAGGTGCTTTCCCAGTTCACTACCCAGATAACCAAACTATCTGTTCTTTGGATCCCAGAAGCCCAATATGCTACCACAGAGCACACATTAAAAGGTGAGAACGAACTAAATGCACATACATATTTTTTCATGTCAGTAATGTTTTATTTAGCCCAATATATCTGAAAATTATTTTTAACATGTAAATAAGTTATTAATGTGTGTACATTATTTTTGTGTGATGATTTTGAAATCTGGTCTGTATTTTACACTTAGCACATGTCCGCTCAAACTGGCCACATTTCAAGTCCTCAGTACCCATGTGTGGCCAATGGCTACGATGTTGGACAGCACAGCTCTTGCTCATTTGTCCACAAACTTTGCAGGAAAGAAATGTTTGAGTTAGCTTTCCTTTGCAGAGGTCTGGAATGCCCACAACTTTTTCATGATATTGAATAATAGTTGCTACAGTTTTTGAACATCTGTTAAACAGCAGACATTGTGCTAAAAATATCTCATCTTGGACTTGATGAAATCAAGGCATAAAGGTCAAATACTGGGCCCTATCACACAACTGTGGCCAGGACTCAGACTTAGCTCTGCCTTGACTGCCAGTGCTCGTAGAGGATAATTTGGTAATACCCAGATCCTATGTCTGAGGGTGTACTGGGCCAGCACTGTGTCATGTGCTATACATAAGAGACATCATCTCTTCTGATTAATGTCACCACATGGGGGACATTATTGTTAACCCGAGTGTAGATGTGAGACCTAGGCCAGAGTGGTGAGTGCTCAGGGATGCTTATATGGTTGCTGCAGAGCTGAAATCTGAACCTAGACTTTCTAACCTCAGGGCCTATACTTATAACCATCTCTGTCTTCTTTTTGCCTTTTGTGACTAGTGGATTTTCTTCTCTTTCCTGGACATGTTATAGGCCCTGGAGGGACAGAAAAGCCAGGAATGGACCTCATGAGATTTGCCCAGCTCTTCTCTGGGCGCTGCCCCATGGGACTGTCTATCCTGTCATACCTGGACCCTCTCAGAGCCAGGTGGGCAGGAGGCAGGGAGGGGCCTGCATGGCTGACTCAGCTGGTGCCAGTGGCCTTCAACAGCTCCCTCTGCCAATGGTGCCTCGGCTAGAGGAGCCAGAACATGAGGAACCTCAGCTCTGCCCCATAGCCAGGAAGAGGAGGAAGAGAGAAGCTTTGGGACACTTTTGGACAGATACTTTTCCCAGGGACACTTCCCCAAATCAACAGCCCAGCTCTTTAACCTGTGGCTCAGGAACAAAGTCTCAAAGAAGATGAGGAAAGGGAACTGGAGCCAAGACAATGGAAGGGCCAAAAAAACACTCCATACTGGTACTTCCATCACTGCAAATGCCTGATCAGGGAAGGAGAGGTGAGGCAGCCTCTGATCCCCTCCTGCGCCCCTGGCAGCTCAGTATTTTATGAGGGGCCACCCAAGCTTTTTAGTCTCCAAATGCTCAAGGCCTGGTCTGCAGGCTTCTTCCCTTCTCTGCCCTCCCCCCACTCCCCATGGCCTGTCAGCCTCATGGTCTTCTGTGTCCTTTGCCACCCTCCACTGCAGTTTCTTTTTCCTGCTTCCTGCCCTAGCCTTCCCCTGGACTCTTGACCTATGTGTCCAGCTTTCTCCTCCCCATCTCCCTTCTGCTTATCCACAGAGGCAGCTGTACAGATCCAAGCCTGGAATTTTGTTCCCAACCTTGTTTCCCCCCACATTTTCTTCATCTCACTAAATGGCAACCCCATTCCATTCGCCCAGGTCAAGTGACCTTTGGTGGTCATTGACCTCATCACTTTTGATCCCTGATCTCTGTGACATTATTATTTTCATTCACTTATCAACTTGCCTTCAAAAATGTCATCACCCCTACTTCTCACAACCTGTCTCTGAATGCCCAGGCATAGTCCTTTCCTCCACCTCATCAGTTATCAGGACCCTCATCACCTCTGTCTCATCATCTTCTCACAGCACAGAGCTGTCCTTTTATTTTTATTTTTTTCTATCAGGGGCCCAGAAAATGGGGTGGAATATTGCATTATGCTAGAATAGGCCCCATAATGGGCCTTTAGAGTTCTTTATCTATGAATCCCCAGCAATAACAAAGTATATATTTTTTAAAATGTCCATCAGAAAAAGAATCTGTTTTCAATCTTTTATTAATGAAGTACAACTGTGAATATTCTACTTTTGTTCTGCTACAACTTCTAGAGGTCATGAATAGAGATTATGCTAATACATTTATCAAGAAATTGCCCAGGCTTTGAAAACACCAAGACCCTTAGATTATGTTGTTTTTTAAGTTACAAGCATAAATATTAGCCTCTAGGGGGAACTCTGGGCTCTTCCCCTTAAATTCCCTAAAAGCTAATTCAGGAAAAGGGGAGAAAATTCCATCCCCCTACCAGGGAATGATCTGATTGGTCAGATTCCAGGACATTCATTGGATCATGTTTTGCAAGACTGAAGCTCTCAGAGAGTTGAAAAGGTCAGTACAAGCAATTATTTCTCTCCTCGTGCTCTCCATGCCTTCCATGTGGCATAAATCACTGCCCCTGGCTAACTCCTTCCTTCCTTGTTCCCTCTCTCTGTAACATATATTTATATACACATATCTTATGTATGTATGCACAACTGCACACAGGATTATCTGATGACTGCCTTTGCCCAGCCACTCATGGCCATGTCCTTGAAGATATACACTGGACAGAGGAACATTTGGCATTCCTAGTGTATTAGCCATAATATTAGAGAGCCCAGGATCTTTCTATGATTTCTAATAGTATGCAAGAATAGTACAGAGTTTGTTTCTTTTAAAATTACACTGAATACCATGTTGGGCACATCTCCTTGTTCTGTGAATTCCACTTCCTCTGCTATATGATTTCTAAAGTATTTTCTGATTCCAAAATGCTATGTATTTTTATCTTCAAAATTTTTTTCCCAATGCTAAGTGAAAGTTTCTTCAATAACTCTTGGCAGTCTGAGTCATTTGTGCATTGAATGATTTAATTGACATAATGGTACTCAAGGTCATGAAGCAAAACCTAAAACGACTAGCCAGCCAGCACAGACAAACTCAAGCATGTGACTAGTCAGCTCTAAAGACCTCAAACACAAGAGCCAAAAATACCTAAACAGACAAATCTCAACAGCAAGTCACAATTTGCCTTTTGCAACGTGTAAAGAACCTTCTCAGAGCCTTGGGACATGCACTCGGCAAATGTTTGCAATAACTTTGACACCTAGAAATGCAATGAGAGCACCTTGCACAGATCCTCTTCCTGACTGTGCCAGCAGGTTTTCATTCCACAATTGTGGGGCAATTCAGACACAGGTTTGGATGAGTACAGCCCAACTATATATAGGAAAAACAGAATTTTCACAGATAAAGCAAAGTAGGAAGATTCTTGTTCCCTCACATACTTTAAGCTCTCAATATTTCCATTTGGTATCTTTTACCTATCTGGGGTACCTAAGGAATAAATTGGCTGGAACAATTCAGGTAGAGGACAAAGAAAAAAAACTAGAATCATTAATTCCAATTCTTCCAGAGAATTCAATGACTGAAATGAGCTAGTATTATGGAAGGTGGAACATAGAAGATCTTAAACTGCATTTAACCTAATATCCTTACTTTATAAATTAGAAAACTGAAACTGAGAGACGTCCAATATTTCACTGGAATGATCTTTATGCTGAGCCTATTTTGGATGCTATTATGTGTTCTGCCGTAAAGAAGGAAGGTGAATGGGCAAATTCTGCTTTTCCACACTCTAGAGTTCAGGGAATCAAGCTAAGTATACCTAACATATGGCTACTATGTCAGATACCTATTTCTGCAAAACAATGCAACCTGAGACTTAGTGGCTTAACGATGCTTTATGATTCTTCCTGGTTCTGTGCGTTGACGGAGCAATTCTGCTTGACTCATCTGGGTTTACTCATGCGCTCAGTCAGCTGGTGGCTCCAGTGAGGCTCAGTGCTCTAAGATAGCCTCTCTCACATGTCTGCGGTCACAGAAGGATGCTGGAGTGGCTGTGGCATCTCTCTCCGTGCAATCTTTCATCTGGCTTTATACATGATGGAAGTATTCCAAGTATTCCAAGAGGATAAAAGTAAAAGTGGCAAAGCCTCTTAAAATAGAAGTTCAGAAGTCACATCATATCTCCATTGCATTCTTTCTATCTGAGAGTCACAAGGACAGACCAGACTGAAAGGGTAGGAAAAGAGACTTCACTTTTTACAAAAGGACCTGAAAAGAATGTGTGGGCATATTTAATCGAACACAGTCAGATAAATGAGAGAAGTCAGAGGCTGAAGGACATGAAGATTTTTTTAATAGAATTATTCATGGTCCCATACTAATGGGGGAAGGAGTCAGGGACTCTTTCTTTTAGCATGTCTTTAACCTTCTCCCCATTGGTATACAACTTAAGAATAGAAGCAACCCTATAGAGGTCATTGATTTTTTTTCCCAGATAATTCATTATTTTGAATTCTAACAAATACAAACCATGACAATGCTATCCTTTATACAATGTTTACATCATAACTGTTACGCACTATACATGCAATTGTAGCAATGGGGACAAAAGTAGGCATTGGCATATATAGAGAAACTAAAATAGATGTGGTCAGTTTATTTATTAAGCATATATTCTTATGTATTATAAAAGTCAGGACCTCAGCCACAGAAAGCAATTACTCTTGCCCAGAAAATCTTTATATAACAATACAAAGAGATTCTCGCAAGACTAAATAAAACATCCATGGCAGGCGGTGACTAATCATGTAAACTTTGTGAAGCAATTCTGCTTATCAGAGCATGGGATGAATGAAGCTGAAGCTTTGATCTTCAGATAGGCCAATTAACTTCATGAAGAGAAACCTTTTTTTAACATAAGGATAACCTGATCACCTCTCCCCCTGCTGAGTCCTCTCTTAACCTCAAAGGAAATGGGGCAGTGTGATTTATAAGAAGCCTATTTTCTTTTAAGTGCCACATAAGTCCAATAGATACTACCAAGGCTACAAAAATGAGAACCACGTAGTTTTATCCTTCCAGAATTTTTCAGATTTCTAAGGGCAAAAATAATAAATAAATAAATAAGAAAGATGACTCAAACAATTAGCTTTCAATGTAGAACATGATACAAGGCTGAAGTGCGGGCTCTACACACATTTGGAGTTCAGTGCAGGAAGACATTATACTACAAGATCTGAAAAATCTACAAAGGTGGTGATAGTTACATCATCCCTTTAAATATAGGAAATTTTTTGCCAGATGCAAATGGGGGGTGGGTAGGCATTCAAGATAAAAGGGAAAGGGGGAGTACTAATTTAAAAAAAAAAGAAAAGATTGATCCAATCCTGTGAAAAGGCAAGGTCTAAAAAGAAAAAAAAGAAATAGTGGGAAACAAGACCACACCCGTAGATTGGAAGATTATTAAAAAGAACCTACCGTGCTTTGGAAAGTAATGGAGAGCTACCAAACGTTTTTGCACAATGGTATAAAATAACCAGAGTGGTATTTTTAGAAAATATTCTGGCCACAATGAATATGGTTGATAACAAAGGATATGAGTGTCCAAAAGAGTTCTGGTATCTACTACAATAAACTACATGAGAACATTAAAGCAAGAACCATGAGGAAAAAACTCAAGAACACCGGCAGTTTACACTCATAAGCTGTGGCCCACTTTCCCCAGAGAAGGCATCAAGTAACAATTATCAAACACAAGAAGGGGGCTGCAGGAACCTCTGGTTTGTAACTAAGTGGATAGAAATTGTGGGTAATCTTGGCATCTGAAGTTGGGGGTAGTAGGAGATGTAAATCTTGCATAAAGGTTTGCAATGATGAGGAAAGCCTCAACAGCCTTCCCCTCAGGATCCTGGTCAGCAGGAAATCAAAGACCAGGACCTGCAGGAGTGATGAGGAGCTGGGAGGACAAAGAACTGCTGCTGAGTTAGAGTCCCAGGTGCCACCAAGTGATAAAAAGCGCATTTAGTCTCTGCCCTTAGTACCTGACAGGAGCTACTAATCCCTTGAAATTTCCTTTTGTTCTAAGGAAGTGACTCTTGGTGGACTCCTGAATAGTTAGTCCAGAAAGATCAAGCCACAGACAAGAGCTTGGAGCTTTTGGTCCCATCCTATCTTACAGGTAAGGGAGAGGTCTACACATGACTGACTATGCCTATTTGATGAAGCCTCCATTAAAACCCCTCAGCTGTTGAGTCAGAGAACTCATGAGGTGGGGAACGCACCTGTGTTCTAGGAGGGGCTGTCCCCCAACTTTACAGGCACAGACGCATCTGTGCTCTGGATGCTTCCAGACCCCCTCTGTACTTCTTCACTTGGCTGTTCATTAATATTATTTAAAATATCCTTTGTACTATATCTGCAGTAATTCATGAGCTGTTTGTCTGGGTTCTGTGAGCTGCTTTAGCAAATTATCAAACACAAGAAGGGGGCTGCAGGAACCTCTGATTTGTAGCTAAGTGGATAGAAATTGTGGGTAATCGGGGGACCCACTGCTTGTGATGGGCATTTGAAGTTGGGGGTAGTCCTGTGGGATGGCGCCCTTCACCTGTGGCGTCTCTGCTAACTCTGCATTAGTGTTAGAATAAAATTGCAGGGCACCCAGGTCATGCCCACAAAGAATTAGGGAGTTGCTTGGGGTAGATCCATATAACTGATCACAGACGTATTGAGCGTGAGCGTAGCAAAGACAAATACCCTTCATTTTTTCTGTTTACGTGGCAATCGCACAGCTCTTAGGGTAGGAGAGTAAGAGGTAGGCGGGCACCCCGCCTCCCCTTTCTCGTGAGTCAAACCTCAAAAATAAGAAGACTCATATTCCTTTAGGAAAGCCTTCATATTCGTGACTGAAAGGTGGGTATTGAATAATTTTTCTAGTCATTTTTCGCAGAAGCATTTTATGACTTTATACATGTACTGTTATCTATAGTAAATCTTACTATTTTGTCTGTAGTAAATCTCCAACTCCTCTACCAATTTGTAATTATTTTCAAACACATAGACGATTATAGAAAATAATAAAATATACATACCAACTACCCTATACTTGCCATTAATCTAATCACAGTGTTTTGGCACATTCTGTTTAAAGAAAGATGTAGATAATGAAATGCACCAAGGCTTTGTGTGCCCTTTCTTGTTCTTTTCCTTCTTTAATTAAAAAAAAAAAAAAACAACTTCTGAATATGGTTTTTATTACTGGTATGAATGCTTTACATCTTTACATGTATTTAACCACAAGTTTCTCTCTAAAAATTGTTTGTCTTTTACAATGTATATAGAGACTTCATATTAACTGTTTTAGGAATATACAGTTTATTTTATCACAACAGATATTTAGATTTTTTGCAGTTTTATACTAATATGAAAAAAAAAAAGATTTCAAAGAAATTCTGGTAGACCGGTGGCAACACTACCTGAACATCACAATTATCTGGAAATTTGTTTTTTTTATTTCAGATTTATGTGAGGGTACAGACCATTAGGTTACATTGTTTCCATTTGTGAAGTAGAATCCAAGTTGCAGTTTGCCCATCCCCCAGGAGGTGTGCCATATACCCCTACATTGTGCCAGATCTGAAAAATTTTTTAAAAATCTGGATTCCTTATCCCAAAGACATGCAATGCTATATTGTTTTACAATATGGCAGACCTAGAAAACGATAACACACATTGGGTGCACTGGGGTAGTAGGAAAAGTTTATCCATAGATCACAAAAGGGGACGGCCACTTCTGCCTCACCAAGCACACCCAGCCACCCCACAAGGGTTGAGAAAGATCAAATCTCACCAGATTGAAAACTTTCCTCAATTTCTACCCCAGCAGTGTTCTGGGAACACTGGCTGAGCAGCACTGCTCTACTGCAAGGATGCTCCAATTTGGCTGCAGATTAAAATCTGCTATGCCCAGGCTACAACCCATCTATTTATATGAAACAATCAGAAGTAAGAACAAACATCAGTGCTTTTATTTTTTATTTTTTTTGGTCGGGGCCAGGTTTGAACCCACCACCTCTGGTGTATGGTACCAGGGCATCCTACTCCTTTGAGTCACAGGTGCCGCCCAAATATCAGTGCTTTTTAAAGCTTCCTGGGTTGTTCCCACTTGCAGTCCAGGCTGAGAACCACATTGAACAGTATCTCCCCAACTCACCCGATAATGAGAATCACCTAGTACCCTGTCACAAATGCACATTCCCAGGCCCCAAACTCCTCAGTGAGGGTCCAGGAAAGCTGCGTGCTGAGAAAGGCCTCAGGTATATACCTAGAAGTACAACTTCCATGTCTCAACTGAACAGCGGTGAGAGGGCTACTTTAGAGCCACTTGAAAGTTCCTATTTGTTGGAGTTATCAATCCAAGGAAGTAAGTAGTCTTGCCTTTCTGGATAAGTTTTATATGTAAGTGGCTATTCTAGCTATTGCAATGGCGGGTCTGGCTGGAATTAGAAAAATTCAAAACCATAAGAAAAGGATGGCAGCCTTTCAGGGGTGTCCTATAATAGCTGCTTGCTGGCATTGTTATACTAATCCACCTGCACATATATTATCCATTGAGATTCTAAGCACAGAATTCTTTCTTATTTATCTTTCTTTAAGGAAGGAAGAAGGAAGGAAAGAAGAAAGGAAGGAAGGAAAGAAGGAAGGAAGGAAGGAAGGAAGGAAGGAAGGAAGGAAGGAAGGAAGGAAGACGCTGTGTGTCTTTTTTTCTCTTTCTGTCTCTCTATCCCTCTGTGTGGATTTCTGTGGAAAAAAATAAATGTTCAAATTTTTAAAAAGAAACAAAACGAGACAAAGAAAAGAGAAAAACAGACTCTGAAGCCAGACTGCCAGAGTAAATCCTGGCTCTACTCATAACCAACCTTACAGACACAGTTAATCTAACCACTAAATAGTTTCCTTTGTAAAACTAATTCTGATAACAATAGTCACCCTCATGTCATTGTCATGAAAATTAAATAATTATAAATGCCTTAGAATGTAAGTGCTTAATAAAGATAGTTTATTAGTATTGCTATTATAATTTATACTTCTCAGGTCTCCCCTCATTCAAGCATTCTTGCACTGTTATTATTTAGAATTCTTCCTACTTTTACCCACACAACTTATGGCTCCTATATTTCTCATTGATAATAGCAAAGGAAAACAAAATTGTAAAAATACCAAAATCCTTAACTATTTATTAGACAAATTCTATACGCTCTCTAATATAATACATTTTCTCTCCTTTTTTGTCATCATCAATAAATAATAATGGAGAGATATTAATTCAAAAGTAATACATTGACTGTGTCTAACTTTAATGATTTGTTATTTGGTTTCAATGTTTTCAAGAATCTCTAGGTCTTGGTATCCCATAACCTACTTTAATGACTTACCATAGAGTTAAAATAACCCTTTTGGGCACAAAATTCTTTTTTCATGTCAAAGTTTATTTGGTCATGCTGAACTTTAATCCCATTTTCTCTAGGTTTGTTTTTTGTGCCCATTTTAAAAAATGGGACTTGTGAAAACTGTTATTACATAGTATTGATTGTAGAAGGAACTTCAAAGCTTTAGAAATTATACCAGAATTGCTACACTGTTTCCTTTTGAGTTAAATTTCATATATAAAAGGGCTTTTAAGAAATAAAAAGAAATGGTATTTAAAGTAATTTTAACCAGAAAATGGAACCTAGGATAGCCTGAGTTCAGGATCCTGATACCTCTATATGAATTCTGACTCTAGTGTGAATTTGAACATAATACATATACAACCAGTAATTCTGATGAATCATTTCAGAGGATTCTGTCTAAAAGGGTAAATGAGTAGCCAATATCGCAGATATAAAGACAGGATCAAATTACAAAACTTGCTCACTTACGATTTTTAACACTATTTGGTACTTTGCCTTGCCCCCAAGGAGCAAGGTCATCTAAAGCCATCTGGTCTTTTGAGCTGGATAGACAGATGTCAGCAGTCAAGGTGTTTCAAAGTCAACGCTGTAGAAGCAAGCTCAGCTGAGACCTGGAAACCTCACAGATAGCAACTCTAAAAATACAGCTCAGACATTTTAATTTCCAAAGACTGCTTCATTTTACAAAGCTAAGTGTAGTTACAGATACACTGAAAATAATTAATGCTAAAAATCCCTGTCTAAGCTGGAAAGAATTTAGGTCATTTCAGAGGTAGGATAATGTCTATGTTAATTCAGCAAATCCCATAGGATCCAGGTCAGAGATCCACACACCCAGGAAAGGAAAACACAACTTTAGATAACAGTCAAAGATGATGACTATGGTGCCTGCAAAGATGGAATATCATTTAATTATCTCAATACACCAAAAATAAAAAAATAAGCGATTATCACTTTTAAACTCTTAGGTGGAAAAAGTACATTCTGATTGTCATGCAAATACAGTGATTAAAAAAATCAAATAGAGCCCCTCAAACTCTGTATCAGTACTTTTATTATAAGAGATGAGTTTTACCAAGGACAAATATTTACATATACGTATGCATGGACTAATTATCTTACATAATTTGTGTGTATGCATCATCATTTTCTCTTTAGTATCATCCTTGATGCTTTCTCTTCACCTCAGCTACTTTATCCTCGTGTTCACAAAGTCCAGTTGATCTTGCCTCATATGTAGATCCAAAATTCAGCCATTTTTCTCCATTCTGCTGCCATCAATTTGATCCAGCCACCATCATCTCTTCTACCTATTCTCTCTATCCCTATTTAAGCCATATTTCACGTGGTGGCTAGTGTAATCATTTAGAAGTAAAAATATCTTTCCCCTACTTAAAGCCATTCACTGGTTTCCCAAGTCAGATAAAATTAAGTTAAACTACCATGTTTCCCTGAAAATAAGACCTACCTCCCAAAATAAGCCCTAGCAGGATTTCTATGCATTTGTTAAATATAAGCCCTACCCTGACAATAAGACCTAGTGACGAGCATGGCTATGCAGATATGCTGCATAGCCACACCATGCATTTTGGCATGGAGAGGAAGGCATCCCCTGAAAAATAAGCCCTAGTGTGTCTTCTTGAGAAAAAATAAATATAAGACAGTGTCTTATTTTCGGGGAAACACGGTACCTTCAAAACCCTACATGGGCTGACCCTCCCTACATCCCTACTCTCATCTCTAAAAAGAGCATGGTACAGGCACTGCTGTTTGTCTACTTTATGTCAATTTGCCACTCCTTCCTTCCTACCATAATCCCACTTTTGTATGCAATTTTCCCAGTTTTTCTTGCAGTTGGATTTGGCTACCAGATTTCAGGCAATGATATATAAATGAATAAAAATGCTGAGGGAGTTCTTTCAAGTTTCTGATTGAATATTAGTGCTCCACGAGGCTTTCTGTAATCATCCTATACAGAGTTAAATTCCCTACTGTTAATCTCGGTCATGAAGTCCTGTTTCATCACAGCATCAATTACAATTTGTAATTGTATCATGTATTTTATTGGATTGTGTGTATGCATCATTCTTGCCCTTGGTAAAACTTTCCTCTGCAAGTTCTCTAATGACCATTTCTGTATTAAATACAGCTGAATACTGTCACTTCTCATGGTAGCAATACTAAATAAATATTAATGGATAAGAGAATGGATACAAGAATTCCTATTATAAGTGATTATCAAACATATGTTATGTTAGAAACCCATTATGTCCATAAACATTTGTCATACATTTATTTTAAGCTATCTATTATTTTTTGTGATGTAGGAGTTATAATAATAAATATGACATGGCTGGTTCCCTTAGGAATGACACAGACTGGGACAAAGGAAAAATGTGGACACAAACAAGCTTAATGGATGGCAGGTGTCACAAGCACAGCAGAGATGCTGGAGTTCAGCAGAGAGAGAAATGCCTACTTATTGTAGTGATGGGCCATGGATGGATGTCCAGACTTGCAATAAAGTTTAGTGTTATTTTAAATGGGGTGGGAGATGAGAGTGACTGAGGCAGAGCAAAAACAGCTCAGACAGAGAAAACTCAAAAGGGACTGCCAGGATGTTCAGGTGTGTTCAGGTGTGCGAGGAACTGAAAGTGCCCTATCCACATAAAGGGGGAGGTTGCAAACAAACATATCATCTTTCTTTGTTCTATTTGTTTACTTCCTATAACCCCTTATCTTGAGCCATCACCTGCTGATGACCCTGTTTGGCCTAACAAATAAGGATAACTATGCTTTTGAAAGGCTTATTTAAGAAAGCCTATTACAGAGATAGAAGAGAGAAAGAGAGAGAAAGGAAATGTTCTACACAAATGCTATCAGAATCTTCAGGGCAGTGGGGTAGGGAAGTTAACACTGTTAAAAATTATGTACAGCAGAACCTCAGTAAGTTGGCCACCCAGGGAACTGTAACAAACTGGTCAGCGTATGGAGGTGGTCAGCATAAGAAACTAGGTCTACTGTATGGATATGTCCATGAGGTACATGTCTGGTCTATGAAAATTAGGTCAACTTAAGGAGGCAGTCAATGGAGGAAGGGGGTCAACTATGGAGGTTCTACTGCCTGTCCAAATTGAGAATCGATAGATAAAAAGTAAAAGCATCAGTTATGAAGGTAAGAATGTAGATGATAATCTGTTTAGTGGGAAGGTGAAACAGAGAGAAATGAAGTTCAGTACACCTTGAAGAATGTGTGAGAGGAAAGCACCTTTCTCTGAGGGCTGTCCGTGATCTCTCTGCACTTTTATTCTCAAAGTGACTTTTGTCTCGCTTGTGGCCAAAGCACCATCACTAGAGGGAAGATACAGAAAGCGCTGGAGCTAAGAATCGAGTTTATTTACCTGTGAGAATCTGATTAATATACACACACACAAGTACCTGGCAAGTTTTCAAATCATGAAAAATGAGTTGTTGTAAATTGCCTGTTTCATTTGTGTATATCACCGTAAGAAGCTTCAGGGGCTGCTCCTCCAATTGTGCCACACAGTTAAGACAAATGGAGGGGGTACATGTAGCTGTGTATGTATATGGAAAGGCAGAAGGATGTGTTGTATATAATCACATAGAGCTATATTATTTTGTGTGTCTACATATTCAGCCATCTGTATACTCGTATGTATTTCTAAATGTGTTGTACATCTCACAGACTTCTCCTATACCTTATGTTTCTTGAACCTCAATATTCAAATAATAATAATATTATGATTTCACTGCACATTTTTTAGATATATCAGTAACTATAAAGAAATGGTGATACTTGTCTAAAAAAATGGAGTCAGTTAGGCTTGGCACCTGTAGCTCAGTGGCTAGGGCTCTAGCCACATACACCAGAGCCTATGGATTTGAATCCAGCCTGGGCCTGCCAAACAACAATGACAATTATAACCTAAAAATATCTGGGAGTTGTGACAGGCACCTGTAGTCACAGCACAAAAACATCGCCTCTTGTGGCAGGTGAAAGAATGACTAAGGTGGTGTCACGTATATAACGTTGCCCTAGATTTCTGTATCACGTTTCTTCCAAAGGGTTTTCAGGTGTTATCTCATGTGTCTTCCCACATCCCTGACAGATAAGTAGGGGCAGGGAGATTCATCTGCATCCCCTACGATGGATTATCTGAGGCAAAAAGGGTGAAGTCACAGCGAATGCTGAGATCAGGCCTGATCAGACTGGAACTCAGCCATGGCCTCTGTCCTTGGAGTCTTTGCACCGATCTGGGAAACCGAACTATGTGAGTGTGAACTTGCTAAGGGGTGGGAGACTGAGGCTGGGGAGATTCCAGAAGAGAGATACAGCTCTGTTACTTCATTGTCACTTTTTCTAACAGCTCTCTCTGGTGCTTCTGTCCACAGAAATATGAGAGAGCAGGTAAACAGAATCTTTAGTAGAACTCTTCCTTTTGCTCCAAATTGGTGACTAATAGTTAATGCTGAGAACAAAGACAATATAAGCATCTCCTGTTCTAAAGAGAACTGCAAACGATAGGGTTCCTCATCTTCAGAGCTTTCTGAGGCAGCTAGCAGAGACTTAATATCACTTCGGCCTCCTGACTTCCCTGCCTGTTTATTTTTTTTTTAATGGGAAAAGGGACAAGGTAGAGGTCTTCAAAAACCATAGATGCTTACCATAGATTTTTCACCTAATGTGGAAAAAACCTCTTCCCTGTCCAACATGCTAATTAAAGAGGGTTCTAAGAGAGTCTCTAGCAGATATTGGGGTTCCAGCACTCATTGGTTTCCATTCACGTAGGTTGTTCCTCATTTTCCCTGTGTCTGTCCAGGTCAAGGGGAAGCTCATTGGAAGAAAGAAAAAACACAACAGAAACAGAGGAAGGTGATTTCAGGATTGCAGTATTACAACTTCTACTTCTAGCATTTGGTTTCCATGGTTAACAAGGCATCCTGGGAGAAAGCTGGACTGACCCAGCTTACAGTGTCTTAACATGGACCAAATCAGCAGGTGGCAGATACAGGGACAGCAGGGAGGTTGCTAGGGCAGACAAGCCAGGGAACCAGTCAAGGGAAGGGATTACCGGAAAAGGCAGAGCACCTGTCAATCATCTGGTAACACTGCACACCTCCCTCCCCTGGACCAGACCAATAAAAGAAAGCAACCCGGGATTTCCTGCCATCTCTCTCCACTCGTGGAGACTGACTCACTCCTCTCTCTGGATGTCGTTTTGCTTTGGATGGCTTCCTTTTTTCTTTTTCTGCCATAAAAGTGGTTTGTGTGGAATTGCTTCCTGTCTGCAATCATTCTCGCACACTGGCCTTGCTTGTGATTCTCCCAAGCGAGAATCCCAAGAACAGGACAACAGTCCACCAAGAAGCCGGACCTGACACCAGGACCCTTCCTTCTGAAAAGGACTGCTTGCCAGGTGAAGTGGCCTCAAGTAGTGAGACATTATGGGCTGTGTTAACAGGCTCAGGCTCAGGAGAGTGTGCAGGAGGGAAGCCCCCAACAGAGTTCTCCAACAAACTCATGTACGCTTCCCACCAGACAGCCGGCTGTGTGGCTAGCCAGCAATGCCTGAGAAGCAGCACCAGCCATGCTGGAGACAGTTCTTCTTTCTCTCCAACTCACCCAGCAAGGGTGGAGGAGGGAACAAGGAGAAGAAGACATCTTTAAAGGTCAGCCCTCCAATCCTACCCTGGGCGTCCAAGTGGGATAATGGCAGGAAGAGTAGACGAGCCAGCCACACACCTTCCCCGAGATCAAGGAGCCCAAACCTGGCCTGTGGTGTTGGAAAGGTCAGTTTTGTAAAAGAGATGAAATTGGAGTTTTGAACTGGGCAGAATTTGAGTAATGGGAAATGACTCAAAAGTCATGGATTCTGGCTAGGACATCCTTAGGGAATCTCCTACCCAGCTGGCAAGAGAAATTTGACATAACACAAGCAGGGAGCAAGGACTGGTGACAATAAAACCACTCCATGTTTGTTCCCCACTGAGCTCAACCTTCTCCATAAACTAGATACATGCAGATGCAAAAACCAACTGAGACCATGGAGGAAGAAGGGCGGGCTTTAGCAGTGAGAGAAGAATGTTATTTATGCTTCTCCGCAGAAATGATTTACTGTAATAAAAGCAACCCTAAGTACCAGAGGGAAGAAATGCAAAGAAGGGAACATTTGCAGCCCTCTCCCAGCAGCACTGCAGTTTTCAGATCCCTTCTTTACCACTCAGATGTGGACAGTGCACACTGAAGAATCTAGAGAGGTTTACACTTGACACTACAAGGGACATTCATTTCGGACATGTGGCTACATCAATTAAATGCAGTGTGCATTCACAACATTAGTCATTCCACACAGAAGCTGATTATAATGCATGTGCCTTGCAAAAGCAGCCAAGATTCAGTGAGGCATAAAACCACAAAGCATCATTATAGACCACACACCACTATTTTTTAAAAAATATTAAATTCTCACAATGGTTTTCTTCTAGAAATTATTGATGTTAGTCAATATCACCATTTTTTTTCCTCACCCACTGAGGGTAACTTTCATTCGACCTTCCCTCTTAACTATACAAATTGACCCTATAATTACCTTAATTCAATGATAATTTTTAAAAAGTATTTTCCCATATTATAAAATGACAACCATAAACTTTGAATAAAATATTAAAGAATAAATGGCTCTAATAAAATATGATTAGCGGCAGCAATTTCTAATTTAAAAGACTCATTAATTAATTTTCAGCATAAGAATAAGTCTCATAAATTAAAAAGGAGAAATAAAGGAAACATGATTATATAAATGACTATTTTAGTTTATGTAGGCAAATCATCGCTCAATAATCTACATGCAGCTTAGCATTACAATTTATAATGCCTGATGCAATGGAAATAAGAGAATTCAGTGTGAATTTAATCAAGTTCAACTGAACAAATATTTCCTTACAGCATCTTCTAGGGATACAATGTACTGGGATGGCTCTAGATGCATAGATGCAAAGATAAAGAAAACAGTACATAAAAGAAGGAAAGAGTAGAAATTTGAAGATATCTATATTTACTGGCTACAAACAAGTTGTATTTGCTGTGTTGGGGCCTGATGAGAAACATAAGGTGCACTCAAAATGGTTTAACTGAGGAGGGTTAAAGGAAAGGATCATTCATATAGGCTTGGGAAAGGCAAGGGGTGCAAGAAGGGCAGGTGAAGCACCAGAGAATGTCGCCAAGCATGTGGTCAGCTCTCCCAACCCTTAGTGGAAAGGAAGGAGTGGAGGAGAACAGGAATCTCCTCTACTAAGACCTGCCGAGATGTGGAGCCAGAAGCAGGCTTCACCCAGACAGGAGCTATGGCAGCAACGGAGAACAGCCAATTCCAGAACCTCAGCCAGGTGTGGGGGTTATAACACTGTGTGTCAGTGTGTGTACGTGTATGCCAGTCATCAGACAAAGTCTAATTTGAGTCCATTATGTTCTTCTTACCCCTTAGTTGAACAAATTTACAGATGGAGAGATGAAGAAGTGAACTAACTTACCTTTACTTTTTTTTTTTTTTTTTTGACAGAATGTCACTGCGTTGCCCTAGACCAGAGTACTGTGGTATCAGCTTAGCTCACAGCAACCTCAAACTCCTGGGCTCAAATAATCCTCCTGTCACAGCCTCCTGAGTAGCTGGGACTAAAGGCACATGCCACAATGCCGGGCTCATTTTTCTATTTTCAGTAGAGATGGGGTTTCGCTTTACTCAGGCTGATCTGAACTCCTGAGCTCAAGTGATCCTCCTGCCTTGACCTCCCAGAGTGCTAGGATTATAGGTGTGAGCCACCATGCTAGCCTAGAAGTGAACTTTTCTTTAGAATATAATTCTCTAGAACTCCCCTCCTTCACTAACTCAAATTTTATATACAGTTTCTAACAGATATTGTCAGATGTTGTATAGCAGTAATAAAAAGCAATTATGCGTGGAACTTGGTATGCCATCAGCTCTACCAAGGGTGCAATATAATTTATTTATTACTATTTATTACTAACAGTCCATCTGGAGGGTATTACTCCTGTCTCTATTTCACGGAAGAAGAAACTGAAGCTTTAGTGAAGTTAATTTGTCCAAAGTCAACATGATGTAACTGTCAGAGCTAAGACTCAAACTTAGAATTTGCCTATTACCAGGATGTATTCTTAACAATATGCTCTATTGGCCAGGCACCATGGCTCATGCCTGTAATCCTAGCACTCTGGGAGGCTGAGGCAGGTGGATTGCCTAAGCTCACGAGTTTGAGACCAGCCTGAGCAAGAGAGAGATCCCATCTCTAAAAATAGCCAGCATTGTGGCGGGTGCCTGTCATCCCAGCTATTTGGGAGGCTTAGGCAAGAGCATTGCTTAAGCCCAAGACATTTAGGTTGCTATGAGCTGCAACACCACAGCACTCCTGAGGGTAACAAACGGAGACTCTGTCTTAAAAAACAAACAAACAAACAAACAAAAACAATATGCTCTATTGCCCCAATTAACACATGAATAAGGAATCTGACCAAGTCACACTAGGGATGGTAGACTAGGGTTACCCCTCATATGCAATCATATCCAGTTTATGTATTTGGCCAGATTCAAATGTGTTCTCTGGGATGGAAGGAGTCTTATTTCCATTATAAATTTAATATTGGACCAATGACAATAAGCCACGGAAACAGAAAATAGTTAGAAATATTACATGGTAAAGTTTTTGAATGAACACGAGAAGCCTACCACCCTGTATTTCCTATCTTCCTGTTTTAAGATACCCAAATATACAAAGGTTCACTGTTGTCTAAAGTAACTTTTCTGCTAAGCCATGCTGCCATTATAACCGGGTAAGCTCCCTAAGACCAAACAATATAAATAATTTGTTAATACAAAATAACTCATTAAAACAAAGCTCACCATTTACTAGACCTTTAATTTTTGTTACTAGAAATAAAAAAGTTTAATTCTTTTCTTATATGCCCTAAACTAATGTTGTAAAATAAAATCATAGTTATAATAATAAATAGTTTGGTATCAAGTGATAATTCTTTTCTGTATCTATAGTTCCAAACATTGAGTTAAATGCTGGTATCTTCAATAGTACCATTATCAATTCAAATTCAATGTTTCCAAAACCAAATAATAATCTCCCTTTCTTCCAATACTCAACATTTTAGACATGTTAATAATAACACATTTTTTCCTAATCTCTGGAATAACTGATGTCTATATATCATGGAGCCATTTACAAAAAGAAGAAATAAGTTATACATATCCATTTATTTGTTCTTTAAAAATATATTTGTTATTTCAAAAAGCATCAGCTAAACTCCTGGGGTTTTGATTTTTCTCTTGGCGAGGTTCTCAGATTCTTCCCCAGAGACGACCACAACATAACCGCTAAGACTCTCCCTTCATGTCCTAAGGAAGCCTTCCTTTCCTAGTATATCCAGGAAAAAAATAAAAAAATAAAATCTTGGTAGATCAGATAGTATTGCATTGTTCTGGCTTAGGTCACAGGCCTAGAAACTTATGATAGAACATATTGATATACCAATAGTTATAATGATTGTTCAAACAATATTGGAATTTATATTCATTCTCTCCTTTATACCTCCCTTTCTAATAAAAATTGATAGGTTAAATACTCAAGGTCATAGCCAATAAATCATCAAACTCAAGTCTATTATTCCTAATGTCTATATTCGAGATATAAATATATGCCTTCCTAATAGTCAATTACCAGCCTGGACCAACGTCTAGCAGTATAGCTTAAAAAAATCACTCTCATGAAGTACCCAAAACACTGCACAATGAGCCCCCATAGAGAGTGTCTAGAGTTCCGAAACTCTTTTAGGTTTTCCTTTAAAATAAATCATGCTGATAAAAATAACTCAGACTTTGAATAGATTCCCCAATTCTTACATATACATAATTTAATGTAGGGCATAGAAAAAAAGGAAAGGTGAGGAAGAAATAAAAGGCATCCAGAAAAGAAGTCAAATTGTTCCTCTTTGCTGATACATGATTTTGAAAAGATGCATAGAAAAACCTACAGACTCCACCAAAAACCTCTTAGAATTGATAAATGATTCAGTAAAGTTGAAGAATACAAAAATCAGTAGCATTTTTATATACTAACAATTAGTTGAAAAAGAAATCGAGAAAGCAATACCATTTATAATAGCTACAAAATGAACCCTATGAGTAAATTTACCCCAATTTGATCATTACATGCTTTATGCATGTAACAAAATGTGACATATACTCCATAAGTATGTATAATCATTATGGATAAATTTCAAAGTGGAATAATAAAAGCAGAACATATTACAATACGTGCATTTGGTTCTGCAGCCGAAAGGTAGAGAGGGTTGGAAGGCATTTCAGTGATGGTTCAGTCTCCCTTCCCGAGTCCTTACTTGGTTTCCATTATGACTTGTGACAACTAGTCGAAATGTGTGTCTCTGATGGAACAGGCTGGCACATTCTCTAGGACACAAATTAAGGTTGATGACATCCTTTCCATTTCTGTCATTAGCAGAGCTGTTTCCTTTCCAGGAAGGAGTAGTTAGCTCCGTCTTCTAGTACTGGAAGTGAAACCCGAGTATCTTTACTACACTGACTCTCACTGCTTTGGTATCACCACAAATAGTACCTCACATGATTGTTTAAGTACATTTGACCTCAACCCAGGCCCTGAATCAAGGACTGATTTAACCTCTGTATGTGCCTACAAAATACAGACATACCCACAAACACACACAGAAAGGCATGTAGTAAGCATCTCTCTGGGCTTGAAATATAGAGGAGTTTAAGCTGAATCATTTCGTTTCTTTGCCAGAACAGGATCAGTCTCAAATAGCTGCAGGCTCTAACAATTACTATTTTGAAAATCTGACACTGTGTTATGCCGCATAGTGGAAAGAGCTCTGATTGAAGATCCAAGTTCCTTATGTGTCATAAATTCTATTTTTGCATCTATATTGAATGGATTGGTGCCCTTTCATAAAGCAGAAAGTGTTTGAGAAGATGAATAGAGAACAACATTTGACCTTTTAAGGTTCTGAAAACCTAAAACCTCAAAGATTTAGAGGAAAACATGTTTCAGTGAAATTGTTAGAATTATGTCTTTTGAGACTTGAAATATACAAGTAAAAACACTCTTGCACCAAAATATAATCGGTGTTTGAACAATAATGATTATCTATCATGTTATTGGTCGTCATTTTAGAGTGTGGTGATTAAAGAGCACAGACTCCAGAGCTAACTGGCCTGGTTCAAATCTGAGAACTTCTTAACAGTTCTGTGACTCTGACAAAGCTACTTCATTCCTCTGTCCCTCAATTTCCTGCAACTGAATAAATCTAGAAAGTGGCTATAATACTAACAGTCTCTGTGTTTTAGCTGTCTTATGACGATTCAGTGAGTAAATCTGTAAATCCTAGATGACAGGGTATGCTACAGAGCAGTGCTAATAAGGTTTGCTCTTACAATAATAAACGTGAGGATGAGTATATATTTAAAATATAAGTAAAACAGATTTGAACATAAATATTATCAGGTCCAGAGTTACTTAGGGAATACTACCTTTGATAAATTTGTAGTTCAAAGTTTTTCTAGGGTTATTGTTAAAACAAACACAAAACAAAACAGAAACTTTTCCAAAGTTTAGCACTATAGTATTATGGTGCTAAAATATAAATAAAGATCATATAATAATATGTGTGTTCAAATCATCAACAATAGCAGCTGGGTGGCACTGAGCAGCACTGTGTGGCAGGCACTCACTCTACTAGAAGCTTTGCAATAATTGTCTCATTTTGTCCTTGCAAATCACCTTATGTAATAGACACTCTTCTGAGTGAACTGAAGCACACAGTGGTTAAGTAACTGTCCCATGCTTACAGAATTAATAAGTGTTGGAGTCTGCATATAAATCTTTCTTTAGGTCAGAGTTCACAATCTCAACTGTAGTGTCAGGGACCACTGTTCTAAGCAAAGACATGTTTTGTATGTGAGCATTTTTATCTCACACTTTTTCTCAACGATCTAGATTGCTTAGCAAAACTAATTTTGTTTTACCCAAAACTGATTTGGGTAAACATTTTAGAAAATGTAGAATAAAGAGGAATTTTTTACAAAATAAAGAGGGAGAGGGGAGAGAGCTTTCCCGTCCCAGCTCAAAGGGGTTTGAAAGGACAGATACCTGTTTCCTCAGCTTCCCTTGCTATTTATTATTGGTGTCCATGGGACACAATTTTTGCCAGTGAAATTGGAGGAAAAATCTGGGACATGTTTACTTTTTTGAATAAAAGGGATAAAATAAGAGGTTCTGCTCCTTTTTCCTTTGCTTCCTGGCTTGGAAAGCAAACACAAGGCCTTGGAACTTCTGTATCTGTCTCGTAACCATGCAACAAGAGGCAAGCATGTAGAATAAAGGTCATGACGATTAGGTAGAAATGGAGAAAGAGAAACATTCTGGGCTTTTGATGACATCATTAGGCATCTGAACCAATATCACGAATTGCCTACATCTGCACTTTTTGCTGTGTGAGGAAAAAATAGGCCTAATTACTTAAGCTACAGCTAGATGTTTCTAGACAATATAAATTTTGTCACTATCCCTTAATTCCACGCAGCTATCAGACTTCCACATGATTGCTTAGATATCACCACACAGATTTCCCATTTGCATGACAAATTGATCATAATGAAAATCAAATTGATATAAAGTCTATGTATATATTATCTCTTTATTCTTTCTTAATAGATAGCAGCATTTTATAGAATATAAGTGTAACAATATTGAAGCGAATTAATAAATTATGAAACAACTAAACTACAGTGTAGAAAATATAATCTCTAGGAAATTCCAATCAGAGAAAACTGTGTTAAGATACACCGTTCTTCTCACCACTTGACATTAACATCCTGGGATGGGATCTCCTGGTGACTTGACAACATGCCTTAGCTTTGCTCTGATGTCATGTCTTCTATACCAGAGTCTCACATCTGTAACTTTCCTAACCCAAGACAGGCACCAAATTACCTGATTTGTATTATTATCATAGCTACTGTGCAGCAAGGTAAATTAGGGTTATCAACAGTGACATGAACAACAGAAGGCCATCATGGCACTGTAGCACATGGACTCAGGTCCACTGGCTCTCTGAGTGTGATGCATCATCTAAGGCAATTACTCTGGACATCCTCAGAGCCTTCAAACAGTAATTCCCTTCCCCTCACTGAAGAAATACAGCTTAAAGAGGAAGCTCTTAAGAACATCTACAAGAATGGTTATCTCCAGAAGCAAACTGAAGTGAAGGAGAGTTAGGTACCTTAATACTATTCCTGAGAAACCTCCTATAGACCAATGAGTGCAGTAACAGAAAACCTGGATTTCGGACCACACTTCAGTGTGACCTTCAGCAAATTATTGAAATTCAGTTTCCAGCTCCCTGATACACATAGTGATACAATAGGGTCCCTATGAGGTTCAAATGTACTAAGTGTACAAAGTCTTTGTAATTAATGAAGTTTTATATAATTTTATTGATTCTTTATTTTCTATAATGCTACAAGTAACAGAGTATCCCAAAAGACGCCCCTGAAGTTGCCATACATTGGCACTGCTATCAAGGGTAAAGGGATACGAATAGGTATAAGGTGAAGTTACCATCTCCTTTCATCTGATACGCATTCACATTACTTGTACTCTAGCTTGATGTTTTGGTAATGGCATTTAAATCTTCCATTTCATCTTTGATTTTTCTGAGAGTCTAACTGGTCCAACCATTTTCCCCATATGAAAAAAAAATTAACAATGAAACAAAACAAAAACAAACAAAAAACCTTTCACAATATTTAGGAGGCTATGGTCTCAGAAATTCCTCCAAACAATCTGACCAGGTTAAACATTCATGAATTTCATATTTCATGAGGGCAAGCTAGAGAAGAAACATTCTGCTAATCTTTTTTTCTGATAAATGTCTTTAAGAAAGCAAAGTGTATTTGTGATGAAGGTAGGCAAAAAATTCTTTATCCACTGTTTTACTTTCTGCCACATTCAAGGTCAAAGAATCCTACAAAAGCCTTACATTTGAATGTTTCAAATATCAAACTGGATGATGACTCAGTCAGAGGATTGAAAAAGGGTCAGAGTGACATGCTCGTCAAGCCATCAGGCATGAGCACGATTTGAAAAGTGAATCTGAAATAAGAAGGATTGGCTTCTCTTGTCTTTTCTCATGTGTGGTTCCAAAAGATACACCCACAGACACATGGCAGAAATGAGAATTAGGTATCAAAATGACTTGATTATGATGGAAAGTATGAGGACACCTATATAGCAATCATGTTTTGCAGATTTTCTCCTCTTTTGGAAAGAAATACTCACTCAAGAAATGAATGTTGGTGTGTCAGAATGCAGAGTACCAGAGTAATGAAATACTAAAATAAAAACAGAGAAAACAAGTTTTTATTCATTGCTCTTCATAGGTTTCAAAATGAAACATCTCTGGGGCACCAGCATAGGCTCTGTACCCAGCCATAAATCACCTGACAAGAACACAGACAAGAAATCCAGACTAATCAATACACGGGGAATAGAGTCAACCTCATGGAGTCTGATAACATCAAACTGCTAATCCTTCTCTTAGAAACACACAGTGTCACTCGGGAAAGAACCCTTGAGTGCAAGAAAAATATCTGCAGCAAACGATACTGATACCTGCATTTCTATTGCATTTTCAGTTTCCAAATCACTTTCACGTGTTTCTTATTTTCCTTCCAGTTGTGGAAAAAGCAAGCATTGAAGTCTCCATTTTAGATCAAGGGAAACCGAGATCCCAAAAAGATGACTTGTGCAAAGTCACATAGGAAGTACTAGACCTTAGGCCAGAGCTTCTGGCTCTAAACTTTATGTTCTTTGCTGTCAACGTACCATCAAGATTGAAAAGAAATCTATGAGGGGACCATCGATCCCAAGTTGGAAAATGTCCCAAGTATAGTTTTTTCCAACACTGTGTGTACTGATTTTCCTACAATGGTGTGCAGAAATTTGGTTCTTGCATCCCATTGGTGGGGTTTTCAAATGCCCCTTATTGTCTATTGGGATAGTTTATTTCCAGTTTGGTATTATCTTTTCTCAGATACTTGCTTAGGTTGAAAGTTCAAAGTCAAACTAATCCCAAGGAAAAAGCAAATATATATTCCACATGTGTGCTGGGAGAAGAGGACTGGGAAGGCAATGAAACAGAATCTGAAAGGCGTGCTGCTGCCATGCGGTCTACACGAACTGAAAAGCTTCTCTCCACAGCAAGGAGAACATTTCTTGTAATATTAACCTTGCCCTAAAGATATTTTTGGCTTTTTTCAGCCTGCAAATGAACAGGAGTCTAAGATTTAAAGCTTCCTCTAATATACACACGTGTGTACATATAAAACTTAGTGAATACTAGTATACACACTCATATTTAAGATTGTGTGTGTGAAGACTTAACCACAGGTCTAGAGTTTCAAATATGAGTTTCCACTTTCTTTGTCACTCTGGGGCCAGAGCAAGCAGCAATGCACATTTCACTGTGTCTCTTACATTTGAGAATGAAAAACAAACGGGCTAGCTATAACATACGTTTCAAATTCCCTGAGTGGGGCTGGGGCTGGGGGCTGTGCTGAGTGAGGTCTCCTTTAAATTTAAATCCTGTCCAATTGATACTTCCTAGGGAAACTGCGTTCTCACGTTACAAAATGGTAATATGAGGACCCTTTTCAAAAAATTCAAATAATAATTTTTAAAAAATCAGAATATTTAAAATCGGAGTACAACTACAGGCCCCACTGATTACACAAATCTATATGGTGCCCTGCTCAGCTTTGTAGGAAAGACCATTGTCTCTGTGGATTCACACACTGAATTCCTGAGGATATGGTATAAGGAGCAGCTGCCACCTCAGTATTGAGCTCCAGCCTCAGTGAGCACATCTTCAAAGACAGCTTGACTTATTGCCATGAAACCTAAGTAACCTGGCTCCTGGCAATATAAAAAAGAAAATCTTTGTGATTTGCAAGCAGATGTCCCTTAACATTTTTCAGCATGTTACATTACCTTCTGGCGTGGTACACACGACTTTTCTCAGCCAGTTTAAAAATAACTTTCACATGAATTTAAATACCAGCCCCAACCTAGTCGCAATTATCATTCCATTCAAATGACTCCACGGAAAGCCTGTGCTTCTTTAGAATTTCCTTTTGTTCCTGCTGTGCAGCATATATAAACTTACGGTAATTAAAAGCTATTCCTAGCCAAAGCAGACTAACCTTTTAAATAACTAGTTTCTGCTCTTTTCTAGTCAGACAAAATATTCTGGCAATGCATCACATTTCAGCTTTGCAAAGCTAAGCAGTAACAGGAGCCAATGCAAGGCACGTGTGCCCATGTCGGCCTGTGTAGGGGACGGCTACCATCAGAGTGTTCTCTAAGCATCCACCTGCACTTACAGCTGTGCCAAGAACACCCGTGGGTGGGTGAGACACAGGACTGGCCAACCAGACACTACAGGGCTAAGCCCTGTCAAATGGTAACAACTGCAAAGTGTTTGCAAACTGTAAGAACCCCAGAGTCTGGAGACACAACTTGAAACAGATAAATCCTCAGTTCAGAGTCCCAGTTGCACTCACAAAACTCAGTGGTTGGTTATCGGATCATTTAATTGGTTTTAGCATGTAAAAAGATAAAGTATCTAGATGTACTTTGAAGCACATCTCCAGTCTTCTTGACTATAACATAGCACAAGAAGGTGCTTGGCTACTGCAGATACTAGAGTACCCTTATGACCTTGCCCTAGTTACTCCAGGGAGTTCTCAGCATTCATAAAGGATTACAAATGGTTGCCATCCTCTTCCTCTTCTGCTCTGATCCACCTTGGTGGTATTTTCAGTTGCTACCTACCTTCCTTCCTTGCTTTCTTTCTTCCTTTCTCTTTCTTTCTTTCTTTCTTTTTTTTTTTTTTTTTGAGACAGAGTGTCACTATGTTGCCCTCAGTAGAGAGTGCGGTGACATCACAGCTCACAGCAACCTCAAACTCTTGGTCTTAAGAGATTCTCTTGCCTAAGCCTCCCAAGTAGCTGGGACTATAGCCACTCGCCACAATACCCAGCTATTTTTTGGTTGAGTTGTCATTGTTGTTTGGCAGGCCTGGCCTCGATTCAAACCTGCCAGCTCCGGTGTATGTGGCTGGCGAGCTGCTGAGCTACAGGTGTCGAGGCTTCTACCTTTCTTTGTTAGAGATGCTCACCCACTATAGGTCCCTCACATGTCCCTAGCAACTAAGGCCCTGCCCCACACCCACCAGCACTCCAGGATGCCACTTGCTCACAGCTGTCCCTCCCATGGACCGTGGACAGTCCTGATGTATTGAATCTTCAGGATGTGAAAGGGACACTCTTCTCAGGACCACGTATTTTGTGTGGAAGTAATGGGAATGACTCTCATCTTGTAATAAGAGTCATTTATTTTATTTACTTAGAAATAAGAAAGTCTTTCAGAAAACCCAAATGGATAGCTTTATTATGCTATTATTATTATTTCATACTTTTTTCCTCTCACTTCTTCATTTATTCTTCTCCTTCTCCCCATTCCACCTACTATAGGTATCCTCTTGTATTTTACTACATATTCAATCTAGTCATACACAATATTACAGAGTGTCTATGAAGTTCATGTGGAATTCTAAATTGCACCCTGTATATTATATAAACTTAAACCCAATACACATACATATATAAAAGAATTTTTATTAGTGTCTTAAAAACAGAATTACAAACTGTTTTCTGAAACGTCT
>NW_003852436.1:3119313-3119754 GCF_000181295.1 Otolemur garnettii
TTTTTTTTTAAAGGATGCAATAGTTTACATTCCCAATCAGCAATGTGTAAGACTACACTTTTCCCCACATCCTTTCCAGCAATGGTCTTTAAAATTTTTGCTAGTTTTACAAGTTAAAATCAACAATCACATTGTTATTTTAAGTGTGTACTTCTAAGAAAAGACAATTAGAACATTTTTTTCATGTTTTTCGGTTTTACTTTTTGATTCAGATCTATTTTTCTGAACAGTACCTCATCCCATCCTTTGCTCAATTTTTGATTTTTCTCAAATTAAAACTGTATGTATACTATACAGATTGAACCACCAATCTCTACATTGCAAAATATTTTCCATGTCTGCTTTTTCTGTCTCATCTAGGCCATATATTCCCAAATAAAACACTGATATGACCATATAGTCATAGATTACCACACATGCCTTTTCTGGATTTCCATTATT
>NW_003852436.1:3119800-3124842 GCF_000181295.1 Otolemur garnettii
TCTCACTATGTTGCTGTTGGTAGAGTGCTGTAGTGTCACAGCTCACAGTAACCTCCAACTCTTGGGTTTAAGTGATTCTCTTACCTCAGCCTCTCAAGTAGTTGGGACTACAGGTGCCCGCCACAATACCTGGCTATTTTTTATTGCAGTTGCTTTTGTTGTTTAGCTGGCCCAGGCCGGGTTCAGACCTGCAGCCCTCAGTTTATGTGGCTGGCACTGTATACACTTTGCTACAGGTGCCAAGCCTCTTGCAGAAGTTTTAATATTGCTTAGTTTTCTACGCTTATTCCACATAAATGTATTTTTATACATATAATTATAGTATTATGTTTTTCCAGATGAATAGGCATTTTACCAACATTCTTTTCTTAAATAGCCCATCCTTTATGTACAGATTTAAAAGCATCCAAATAGTTAAAAATCATCTCATAGTTAATTATCATGTATCCTGGAACTGGCTTCTTTATTCCATATTCTGCATCATTCCTCTGCATGTTCATTTCTATGGTAAAACCATACAGATTCGATTGCAAATGTTTTATGTTATGTTTTGATGTCTGATCTGGTAAGTCTTATTATTATTTTTTTAAATGTTCTTGGCTATTCTTGGATATTGATTGTCCCCATAAATTTTAGGAAAATTTTATATGATCTTCAACATCCCTCTTTCTATAAAATACTTTTGAGATTTTATATGGTTGCACTGAATTTATAAATTCAATTTGGGACAATTTATATTTGGACTTTTCTTCCAACGTAGGTATATTTTCTCATTTTTAAAGACCT
Organism: Otolemur garnettii; assembly: GCF_000181295.1. Taxonomy (NCBI): domain Eukaryota; kingdom Metazoa; phylum Chordata; class Mammalia; order Primates; family Galagidae; genus Otolemur; species Otolemur garnettii. The sequence continues at coordinate 3,120,587 of NW_003852436.1, forward strand.
TATTGTATATTCTTCAATAAGATTCTATATTTTTATAATTAATTCTAGGTAATTAATACTATAAAAGAGAGAAGCTGTGACCTACAAATACAGCCAGTTGTAACCAAATGACTTACCAAATAATCATGTTAGATCTTTGTTTACTAAAATCTCTTGGGCTTTCTGAATATGTCAATCCTATCAGTAAGAAATAATTTTGTATACTGATTTCCAAATCTGATATAAGTAATATGATTTTCTCATTGTATTTTCTATAGCCCTTAAGAAAACAGTAATGATGATAGTGGTTAACTTAGTGTCTAGTTGAAATGATTTTAGCATTTAATTGTTTATAAAATATATTATTAGGATAAAATTTTAATATATTTTTATACTCTATTTCTTTGTTTTTAATTAAGTGTAGTGACTAGATTTATGAAATACCTCCTTAGCAATGTATTTTCTCCTTTAGTTATTAACAAAATGGATTGTGTTGATAGATGTATTTATATTAAGTCATGCTTGCTTTCCTAAAATATGCTCTACTTGGTCAGAGCATAATTTTTTTTTTCCCAAGTGGATGAATTCTACTGAGTACTGATTAATTTATAACTTTTGTATTTATGTTTTTAATTGAAATTTGGTTATAGATTTTTTTTAACATTCATCAGTTTTTGGTATTAAACTTACCTAGCCCTCATAAAATACTTTGGGGAACTTTCCATTCATTTCCTCTATAATCACAGTCATACCGCTGTGTACCAGAGATTCATAGAAATTTCTATGAATAAAGAACACTGAAAGAATAATTGCTCCCCACCTAGCCTGGATGGTTCTGGGTCAAACTTAACTGCCCTAGATTTCTGCTTCCTTATGAATAGGGATCAGAGAGCTTCCTAACATCTTCAGAACAGATACCCATCAAATCAGATTTACATGGACATGACTAAGACTCCGTCTGGGACATAACAAGCTCAAGCTAGAACCACTCTCCAACTCCCCTAGCCATTCTTCTCAATGCTATCCCGCAGGTGCTTAAAAATAAAACTGCTTACTACTCAAAAACTACCAGGAGTAGAAAAATAAAGAGAATCCATTCTTGAAAGCTGAATGGAGGTAGGGCACAGCAAGATTTTAGGCTATCATTCCATTAGGAAAAATAGGGTAGGCTATGCTTCTCTATGCTAGTGATTAATTATAATGGAATTGTCCACCTTTGAAAGCAGAATGGAAAAGTGGCCTTACCCAGCTACTTCTGCTTAATTCAAAAATGGAAAATTAATTCCAGATATTGTAATTGTAAGATAGGTTAAGCAGTTTTTCTGTAACTTACACATTCATAGATAGTCAAAAGTAAAAATACTAAAACTATAATCCTTTCATCTTCTTGAAATAAATATTCATTCTGTTATAGCCAAGAGATTTTTATCTACCTATCTATCTATTTTGAGAGGGAATGTTTCACTTATGTATTGTTTTACATTTTATTTTTAATTAACAAATAATAATTGTGTATATTTAAGAGGTAACACATGATGTTTTGATATATGTTCAGACTGGGGGATGATTAAATCAATCTAATTAACACATCCATCACTTCACATGCTTACCTTTTGTGTGTGTGTGTGGTGAGAGCGTTTAAAATCTTCTCTTTTAGCAATTTTGAAGTACAAGATGCGTCATTGTTAGAGTCACCATTCTGTGCGATAGATAACTAACGCTTATTCTTTCTATCTGAAACTTTGTACCTTTGATCAGTTTTTCTATTTCCTCCCAACTCCCCTCCTCCAGCCTCTGAAAAAATCACTCTGTTCTCTACTTGCATGACTTAGACATTTTTAAATTTCATGTATAAGTTAGATCAAGTGGCATTTGTCTTTCCGTGCCTGGCTTATTCACTTAGCATAGTATTCTCCAGGTTCATTCATATTGTCACAAATAACGTATTTTTCTTCTCTCAGAGGAAGAATAGTATTCCAGTGTGTATATATACCATGTGTTCTCTCTCCATTCATCTGTTGATAGACAGACACTCAGGTTGCTTCCATATCTCGGCTGCTGTGAATAATGCTGCAGTGAGCATGGGAGTGCAGATGCCTCTTCAACATACTCATTTAATTCCATTAGATATAGACCCAGAACCAGGAGTGCTAGATCATATGGCAGTTTCATTTTAATCTTGTGAGGAAACTCTATACTGTTTTCCATAATGACAGCAGCAATTTACATTCCCACCAACCGTATATGAGGGTTCACTTTTTTTCATACCTTCACCAAAACTGTCATTTTTTATCTTTTTAATAACTGTCACTCGAGTAAGTGTGAGGTGCTATCTCACTGTGGCTTAAAGTTGCATCTCCCTGATGCTGACTGATGTTGAACATTTTTTCATAGAACTGTTAGTGATTTGTGGATCTCCTATTGAGAGATGTCTATTCAGGTCTTCTGCCCATTTTTAACTGGGTTATTTGTTTTCTTGTTATTGAGCTTTTTGTATTCTTTGTGTATTTTAGAAATTAGCCTCTTATCAGATATATGATTGGTAAATATTTTCTTCCAAGGTAAGTGCCATCTCTTCACTCTATTGTTTCCATTGTTGCATAGAAAATCTTTGTCCAGATCAATGTCAGAGAGCTTTTCTCCTATATTTGTTCTCTTCTTCTAGTAGTTTTATATTTTCAGGACCAAAAGACTTTTTTCTGAAGACTTTTTAATAAATAAAAAATTAAACTCATTTTCTCATTCCACTGTCAAAAAGCCAGTCTTTTTCCATGAAAACACCACTACTTCCGTGTGGAAAGTAAGGAGGTATCAATGAATGCTCTTTTGAGAATAAAAACTAAAAGCAAACAAAACCCCTGACAGATGATATAGAATAAGGACTATGTGAGTGCAGATAATAGTAAGACAGAGATAGAATTGAAATGTGAGAGAAAAGGAGAAGCAATGTGAGGAACAGCACAGAGTGTAATGCACTTGGCATTTAAATTGCAGAGAAGAGGAAATATGGGACAGAGATGCAAATGCAGACACACAGAGAGTAGCAAAAGTGCTCAAGGGAAGAGCTGAAATATGTAGGACTTCCACTTCTAGTTAAATATAAAAAATTGCAAGAGACCATCATCCTACTTGTAACCTGGAGAACTCAGACACACTACAAAAATCACAGCCTTTGTTAAATACATCAGAAACCTGAGGATGGAAATTAGCAGAAATAAAAGGAAATGCAGAGAGCAGAAAGGCTCTTCCTTGAACTTTCTTCAAAAAACTTAAAAATAGAGGTCAGTAACATCCAGCAATCCCACTTCTAGATATTTACCCAAATTAACTGAAATCAAGATCTTTAAGGGATATTAGCACTCTGCTGTTTACGTCAGCACTGTTTATAAGAGCCGAAACTAACTGTCCACCAATGAATGGAAAAAGAAATATTCATATACAATAGAATATTATTCAGTCTTAAAAAATATTCATATACAATAGGAATATTCATATACAATGAATACAAAATATTCATATACAATAGAATATTATTCAGCCTTAAAAAAGAAAATTCTGTGATTGGCAATCCCATGGATAACCTTTGAAAATATGCTGAATGAAGCAAGCCAGTCACAGAAAGATAAATATCTCACACTTCCACTTACACGAAGTAGCTAAAATTGCCCAACTATAGAATCTGACAGAGGGTGGAGTGTGGGGAGGAAGGATGAGTTGCTAAGTAATGGGCACAAAGTCCTAATTATTCAAGATGAGTAAGTTCTAGAGTTCTCTCGTACAACATTGACCCTATGGTAAAAAATACTGCAGGGAAGACTTGAGATTTTGTAAGAGGGTAGCTAGCTCTGAAATTTAGTTTTCTTACCACAGTTTTTAAAAAGCACTAACCATGAAGGAAAAAATTGACGAATTTTGCACTTAATAAGAATTAAAATTTTCTGATCAACAAAATACATTACTAAATTATTAGGCAAGCCATAAATTGAAAAAACTTGTAGCATGTACTGTTACAAAAGCACTTGTATCTAACATTCATGAAGAACTCTTGAAAATCAAAAAGAAAAAGGAAACTTCTTGTTGTAAATAAGCAAAAGACTTGAATGTTTCATTAAAAAAAAAAAAAGAATGGTCAGTAAGCAGAAATAAAAGTGATCAACATAATCAGTCATTACGAAAATAAAAATTAAAACCACAATGAGATACCATCTCATGCCCATTAAAACAAGCAAATGAAAAATACTGATACTATCATGTGGTGGAAGAGTAACTGGAACTTT
>NW_003852436.1:3125180-3126802 GCF_000181295.1 Otolemur garnettii
AAAAAAAAAAAAAAAAAAATCTATAGGAAAGTGGTTGCCTCCAGTAGTGTGAATAAAGGCCCAGGGGAACTTTCTGGAAGAATGGGGAGAGTGAAGATTACATGACACATGCATACAAAATCATTGAAATGAAGATGTAAAAACTATTTAATTGTATGCAAATTATACCTCAATAAAAAAGCAATATATTCTTTGTAAATATATATGACTTCTCAACAAGTAGAATGGAAGTGAACTTAATTATGAAGATTTTAGAACCCTAAGGTCCTTCTATAATGGACCCTATAACTCCCCTGCAAACCATGGCACAATATACAGAAGAGTTATTTCAAAATGCAAAGGCTGAGGGAATGAACAGGTTGAAAGAACCATGCAGTACACAGAAAAGAAAGGGGGAAAAAATCCTCTGGGACTAAAGCAAAACTTTGAGACACAAACGTAGCTATTTCACAACCACTAATTGTAGCTATTTTTTTTTTCCCATGAAGAACAGTTGCTCACTTCATTATAAAGTTTATTTGGCTAGATACAATTAGTTATATATGTATAAGTACTTAAAAACCTTGGATATAGCTTTTTCTCCTATATTTAAATACTGACTTTTCTCTCAATTAATCAAACTTTCTACTCCAAATGAAAAGGGCTATTATTAATGTATCAATTTAAGTAAAAACGCCATACTGTGGGGGTGAACGTAGGGAAATCCTATGGACAATGTATGTATCCTAACACAGCCTGGAAAAAGTAAAAGACCTCTGACTTTGCCTACTTAAGTTCTCAGAATACCAATTTCTTCATCTCTGAAATAGGCATAATAATATTTCCCTCAAAGGAGTTTTACAGAGAGTAAAGAAGAAACCATACAGAACACATTAAACCTAGTGGTTTGTATGTTCTTGGTGATCGAAAATTTTGATCCTTTTCCCTTAACCCCTGCACCATACTTTACAGAGGGAAAGGAAGGTCAGCTAACCAAATTTTTATCTCAACAGGAATATTTAAAGTTAAGCTTCTTAAGAATCTAATTTAGAAAAGCGAGTTTAAGTCAAAGTATACTAAATACAAAATGCATTTATCTTCCATGCAAAAATATAAAAAGTGGATACTTTTGTGTAGTGAATTGTACTGTACATGATGCAATAGATTTATATCCAATCTTAATAAGGCCATTTTTCTAAAAGTTTCAAATGCAACAGTAGTCAAAAATGTCTTAGGAAATACCCGTGAGAATGTTCAGTGACTGCTGGACACCAGATTGGGTCTCATAGGCTGAACATTTTAAGAGGTCGCGGATATAGTAAACATTTATTTACCCCCAGAGCAAAGAGAACGGGGTTAATGTGCCTTTCCACAAAATAGAGCAGAAATTCAAAATTCTCCCGTGGGCAAAAACAATTCTGTGACCTAATCGAATGTTAGCAAATTTGATGGCTTTAAAGAGCCTTGTTCATTAACTTCCAAATCACCAAGTTGTGTGGGAGGAAGGAGAAAAAGAGAAAGAGTTTGATGGTGATGTTCTTTGCCTTCCTAAATTTCTCCTTACTCTGAATTATCTACTGTAACATACGAAAGACTCAGTATCCCAGCTTGACTCCCTAGAGCTGGACACTATAAATTAATGC
>NW_003852436.1:3127158-3146799 GCF_000181295.1 Otolemur garnettii
TCTGCTAAAGTAACTCAGATATGCAATCTTAGGCACAGTTGTTTGGAGGAGTGTAAGAACACCTAGTTGGTGAGGTAATAGGTGCACCAAGGGCACAGAGAATAGGTCATCATTTTTCTTTAAAAATATGTAATACTAATATTTATGCAAATGACTGTAATGGCCAACTAACACATTTACTTGACTTGTTAACTCCAAGTATTGAAAAGCTCAGTAGGAAAACAGAAGCAACTAAGACATCTTAATCGACTAAGTATTCAACTGGTCTAGAAGATGTGATTGTCCTGGGTGAGTATAATATGACCAATAGTTTGCAGAGACCAAATATTTAAACTACTTTCTAATACACATACATAATTCATTAATCTTCCAAAACATATAAATATTTATAATCTCATTTCTTATCTCTTAAAAATATCATGATCTTAAAATATTTAGGTAGTTAAGTGCTTTTAATTAAAGCCCTACCTTAAACCACTTGCTGCCTTCTCCTACCACTCAGTCCAAAGAAAAACTTTAAAAAATGAGAGAAAGGGGGCCCAGAATAAAAGACTACACATCCATGGGGACCGTTAGCATATTAATGAACTGTGTTTCTATTTACACTTCCATCACCAGAGCTAATTGTTAGCTATTTATAAGGAAGAGGTTATGCCTTAATTAACAGCATTCAATAAATGAAAGCTGGTTGCATGTCTTAAGTATGTTCAAACTTCAAGTCTTATTTCACAGCAGTGGTTCCAGTTCATCCAATACTTTTATGTGATAACACCTCTGATCAAGAAAGAAAGTCTTTATAGGATCCCAAATAATTAGTTTCCAGAACTGAAGTCTACAAAAAGCATAATAAATGAGTAAGTTAATTGTCTATCTCAAGAGCATTAACATATATGCATATTTTAAATGAAGGGGACGAAAATACCTTTGGTATTTAATATTTTTAACTCTGATATTTCTAAATACTTCCCAAACCCAAGAGTGTAGGGGAAACATTTTCATTTCTATGGCACAGTGGTCCTGTAACTCTGCCACTTCCATACACTCTGACCTGCTGATTCCTGAAAATCCCTCAGTTTCCACTTTCCCTTTCATCCTGATGATTTCTCTGCGTATTAGTTTTCCATTTGTATCACTCCCTCCTACGGTCTATCTGAACCATATCTCCTGCCCCCCTAATTTATGATTCTTCCCCCTTTCTCTCCATTTCTTTCTCTTCTCTGGCAGAAGGTTTAAAAAAGGAAAAACAAAACAAACAAAAAGCAGTAACTGTGCCTAAGATTGACTATCTTAGTAATTCAGGACCAAACGGTGGGTGAGAGTTTTGCCTAAGTGAGGGCACAGTTGAAAGCTACATTTTCCCCCATAGAAGACACTATGTGATTCTTCAGATCCAGCAGAATCCCTTGGCTTCGGCCAGAACTCTCCTGGAAACCACCGGCCCACCTGCCATCTGAGAGTTTACTGCCTAATGCTTTGCTATTGACCATTGACGCTCCCATGGCTCCTGCCTTGAAAACACACAAATTCATGCTAGGAGGAGAGATTTAAAGGGGAGGGCAGCCTCCCTCTTCTCAAAACTTCCCTGTTAGCATTCTCTCCTGTACAAGAATTTTCAGAGTATCCTCTACAGACAGTGTGCTGGGTACTTAACTGTCTAACCAGAGAGAAATGATTCAATTGGAGGAATATTCAGACCAGATAGGAAGATTGAAGAATTTAGGATAAGAGACCATTGGGACTTTGCATAGATTCATGTTGAAAGATCACTTAAAGCTTCTGCCTAGGGCTTCCAATAGCCTTTTCTGTTTGCTTTGGGACCAGTAATTAGTCAGTAAAAATACAAAGTTACTCTCAATACAGTATGCAAAAAAAAAAAAAAAAAAATTGTAACAGTAGAGTACTTTGTGAATCCTCTGCTTTAGAATCATCACAATATCAAAATTTTGAAATACTATTTAATCTTCTCCATTTCCTCCTTGCCTATAACATTACCCTTTCAGCTTAAAACTACACAACAATAAATGTAAACCAAGAGATCAAGTCAGCCTTCCTGAAAAAGAGCAAAATCTGTTCTGAAAGCTTTTGCTTCTAACCAAATCGGCACTACGCCAAATGAATTTAGAGAGGGGAAAAAAAAGCAGTAAACTACAAATATAAGACAAGCATAAACACAGCACAAATATCCTCTTTGAAAAACTGCCAGTTACATCCAAAACCTAATAGTTTGGAAAAGCGTAACTCCTTCTTTCCCCCAAGAAAGAAGTAAGCACAAGTACTTACAGTGTCATGAGACTTGTCCTTGACATCATAGACTGTGAGTTTTATTTTGGTCTCCTCATAGATGGGATACTCGTATGGGAACGTGACACCAGTCAAAAACAGGGGGTCTCTTGTTCCCTGCAACAGCACAAGCAGACAACTTTGATTCAATAAGGCAGCAACTGCACTCAGCAGCATCCAAGGGACACATCAGAATGCAGAAAGTATGTCTCAGTCTATTTTGCTAGGAAATAGTTCAATTAGAAGAGAGATCTGAATTGTCAAATGCTGCTCATGGACAACAGCATGGCCCAGGGCCCCAGACGACTGATAGGGCTGTTGATAGTAAACAGACCTGCATAGTTGTCAGAACTGCTGATAGTGAGTCTTGAAAAACGCTTTATATTCATTACATGCAGATCCCTTCCTTCACTTCAGCTGTCAGTTCCTTTAAAATACATTTAACAGACATAACCAGTAATTCATGCAAATAATCTAAGATGTTGACTGATTAAATTAAAATGAAGCTATTTTCTCATAAAGAACCATTTGATAATCTTATGCTGACCATTTATTTCCCTTCTATAATGACCCAGTTGAAAGCCGTGCTCTGATAATGTCCATTTGTTTTTAGATGTTCAGCTGTGACTTTTTTTCCCCAGATCAATTTGAAAACTAATGAAAGAAACTCTAAATATGATAGATCTAGGGCTGTAAGAGTACCAGCTCAGGATGTAGTACACAGGATATTTCAATGCCTTAGAATTCACTTTTAGAGATGTGACACCCAACATTAAATTAAATTATATACAGACATGTGTACACACATGTATATGCGTGTGTATATATATATAGTGTGTATATATATGTCCATATGTGTGTGTGTATATATATATATATGTATACACATAGTCAATATCCAAAGCTATTATATTATATATAGCCAATATCTCAGGGATGTTTGCTAGAGTTCTGTAAACCAGTTGTCAGTGAAAGTTTCTAAAAGCCTAAGTTATTTACTCATTTAGTCACAAATCCATTCTTTTATTCAACAAATACCTTTGCTCAGCAAGGCATCAGACACTTGGGAACAGGCAGTGAATAAAACTACCCAAAATAGCAAAACATGTTTAAATATAAAATTCTGAAAGTTGTCAAACAATTTCTGATAGTTAAGATAATAAATTTTATGTGCATATTATCACAATAAAAAGGGGTGAAAAAGGAAAACTCAACAAATAAGCAAATAATGTTAGCAACATTTAAAAATAAAAAGACTAACACGTGGGTTTTTAATAAGAAATGAATAATTTTACAATTGTAGTCAAGGTGTCTTTACATGAGTAACATTTTTGTTCATTCAACTACAGTATTAGTGGCATGCTTTGCTCTCTCTCCGTATTTATATTTATATACATATAAAAAAACCAGCTCTGGGTCCTAGAGTTTCCAAAGGGCAGACTCAGGGCTATATGCAGTATCTGGGTCATTCCCATTACAGAAATGATTCCAGTTTAGTCTGAATCATTTACCCCACCACTGCATCAAAGCAGCTGGTCAACAGTGAGTAAGCCAGGTCTGGGGCAGGCTAAGTAGGTTCTTAAGGAGAAACTCTGCATTCAGAACAGATGCAGGTCCCAAGTCCAAGAAAAATAAGCAAATCTTAAGGAGTTTAGAGTCTACTTTCTCCAGCCCCAGATGTTTAAGTAAATATCTCTTATTCACTCAGGCTGTGAAATGTGTGATTAGAACAAAATAATCAAAAGGGAAACACTTCCTCTTTTGAATCTGATCCAACACAATAACAAGTTTCCTCCTGACACATTGTGAATGTTCTATTAGTAACAATCAATGTAAATAGGAAGCCTCTCCTTGATGAGTAATATTTACACCTTTTGCATTACAGTATCTCGAATTCTACCTTTCCTTGAAAAACATCATATTTTGAAAGACAGTATAAAGATTCCACTGACAGACTAAAGAAGACAGGAAAAAAATAAAAAGGGCAAAACCACTTAAGATGTTAAAACTGCTCTGGGTCTTCTCTGGGTATTTCACAACTCTCATTTTTTCTCAAAATAAATATGTATTTCATGTAATTAAAAATGTATGCTTTTTTCTCTATTTTATGCTCTATTGGGGGATGTAAAATGGGAACTTTTTTTCCTCTGAGAGAAAAATAAGGGTTCTGTTTGTTTGTTTTGTTTTTTATTATGTAAAGAAACAAGTTCTCCCATTTGTTCATTCTACTGAATTACCAATGCATGCTTAATTATCTCAGGTCTGCTGACCTTAATGACAGAGGCTAGTAACAGACCTCGAACTAACTTGTTTCAGCTGTTTGCTCAAATCCAGAGATTTTCGGGGAGGAGGGAGCAAGAGTGTGGGAGCCTGTGTCTGGGTGTGTGTGTGTGTGTGTGTGAGAGAGAGAGAGAGAGAGACAGAGACAGAGAGACACAGAGAGAGAGAGAGAATGAGAATAATGCAGGCACCCAGCATGCTCAGCTCACCTCCACAATTTCGGTGCTGGAGTATCTTATCAGACTCTGCTCTGTGGGGTGGATCACCGAGATCTGCACCAGGGTATTCAGTTTCCGATCACGAACAGGAGCCACAAGGTCCTTGCATGCTGTCAGTGGCAGAGAAAAGAGAAGGAGAAACTTTAACACCCAACTCAGGGAAAACGTCTGTCCCGGCTTGAAAGTAAACTTAGCTACAGCGCTGAAAGAAATCTCCTGGGACTCAGGCTGGTTTTACAGAGGAAGTCCCTTGGAAGTACCTTGCAGAAATAGGAAGTCACGTGCTGCGGAGCTGAATTGAGAGTTCATTTCCACTGACCACATTTGGAGCCCGGCATGTCTTGACTGCTCTGAGATCCCAGCTCTAATGTGTGACTGTGCACACACACTCTCAGGGACTTCAGGGATTTTACTAGTTATTAAATCCTAGGCTTTAATTCACACTCCTTGAGGAAGTAAGCTGATTTGGGCCATGTCCGGAAAACCAACGCTGTCCCTTATTGACCCTGGTTGTATTCATTCAAATGCTAAGCGCACACGTGGTCCTTACCTCTCTGTTCATTAGAACTGGCCTCCCACAGTCAAGTACACCAACAAAGGCAGGGGGAGCAGCAGACACCCTACCACAGCCGCTCACAAACAAGGGAGGAGGAAACAGAGGAGGGATTGAAAAGCCCTTGGTCTGAAGACTGCAATTCAAGCCAAACCTGGCAGAGATGGGTTAATCTTGCCCAGGAGCCACAACTGTTAAGAACTTTCCCTTGAGACTCCAGGCTCATATTACAGGCACTCACCACCATACCATATTTACCTGAATATATTCTCCTCTCACATATCATTCCCCAAGGAAAATATTCCTTTTCAGTAACTGCAGCATCTTCTATCCTCACTATGCCCCCCTCATTAGAAACAGTAATTTCACTCCCTGAAGTTGGGTTGCTGAGATGCAAAGTGCCCTCACCAGGGGTGGCCCAAGACTCAAGTTCATTCCTCTGGTGGGTTGCTGCAGGCTGGAGCTGTGCACTAGGGACTGTGAATAGCTGTAGGTCCTGGATTTGGTGGAGAGGGCATGAGGGCTCTCTGCCATCCTTCCCAGCTCCTCTAAGCAGAGCAGGAAGGGAGAGATGACCAGTGTATTTAAGTTATTTTGTGGCACTGCAGCCATTGGCAGGCCTTCATCCACTGGGACAAAGGCGACCCAGCTTAAATCTGAAACTTGAGCGCAAAAGAGATTGTACATGAAATTATCACCTTTCAACCACTTACAGATCAGCTCTTACAAAAGTACAAGGAGAGAAAAAGTGAGAGCTTTGGAATGGAAAGAGCCTGGTTTTCATCCAGTTCACATTGCTAAGCTACACGGGGAAAATTATTTAACTGCTTTACTTCTATTCTTCTTGCCAGATGTTGGGATTCTGTTACCCCCTGCACGACATTTTGTTATAACGTTTCCTTATTTAAACCACATGCCTCTAGCAATTCAGCAGAGCTTGGGAGACTCTACATGGACCAAAAAACAGCTACAGTTTATTTAACCCACACTATTTTGAAGGCATTCTGTTGATTATCTCTTTTTTCTTTAAAATAGTGCTTTGAATTATTATTTTGGTTTTATATATAAAGAACAAGAGACATGGAAGCATTAAGTGCTCACATTTCCAGGACTAGAATTCTCTGGTAGCTTGCCTTACCACTAGTTAACTTTCTCCCTGGCATACAGACTTGCTCCCCTGCACAAATGCACCACTCCTTTGGAAGACCCACTAGCCTGATTTTCAATGCTCAACCCAAGAGAGCTACAGTTTAAAAAATACTGATGCAAAGTTTCAACAACATCTACGTTTTACCGGAAGGAAAAAAAAAGCTAGCTTTAGATTTTTACTGTTCTTTGGTGGTTATTTTGATCATTTCCTCTGCTTGTCTTGCAAAGGTGTTTAATTTTATTGCTTATTCTCTTGGCTGTCTGCTCACAGTAAACAGCTCTCTCTCCATTCACTGATAGTGACACATATTTGCCTTTGGATTTTAAAGTGAGGGCCACTCTATTTCCAACACAGGCTTTTTGCCCACTTTTTGCTGCACCTTCATCTCTATCTTGTGAGCTCATGACACCTTTGCTCAGAACAAGTTACTTCTTTTCTGAGTTCTTATCAGACTTGATTGTAGTCTGCGGTTATTTCTCAGAAGTGAGCAGCTGTTCTTGATTTCATCAAAGAAACGCTTAGACTTGTTCCCCATAAAAATGGAGGAAATTTCTATCAAACTGCAGTGTTTTATCCAACCCAAACTGCAAATACCCTGGTGCTGATAAAGTAAAAACAATAATGCTGGCACTTTATATTTCATTATATTGTGCAACCTAAACGCAGTCACAGAAAACAACAGTAGTGCCTTCCTGGGATCCCCTTACTTCTTTTCTTCCTAACAGCCCAGAGCTCTTGCTATTCTCTAGGGCAGTGGTTCTCAACCTTCCTAATGCCGCAGCCCATTAATACAGTTCCTGCGGGTGGCAACCCACAGGTTGAAAACGGCTGCTCTAGGGCTTACACAGTAAAATGTAAGGGAGAGACCCTGAGATTAGGCAAAATTCCTGAGGTATTGTCCCAGATTTCCTGCTTTTTAGATCCGTGAGATTGAGTAAATCAGCGCTCAGACATTTCAACTCTCCCATCTCTCTACCCACTTGTCAGGGTGGCGGTGAGGAATAAATTAGACCTCTTTATAAATAGACTTTTCCATGCAAAAAAAAAGTTTGCTGGCTTATTTCTCTATCACTATTAATACCAACATTTACCAATATCTGGAGGTTTATTATTAGGTAAAATTGTTTTCATTGACTTTGTCATAATCAGACATATTCTTCAAAGCTGTCACCAGGTTAAATATTTCCTTGTAAATACCAAACCACTGCATTTCATAAGGTGAAACCTATACAGATTATGGAGCTACCGGTATAAATACTGAAATGGTCTCACGGGACAGTGGTTAAGTAATGAATGACCAGATGGCTTCATGAAGATATTACTAATTTGATCAGTACAAAATCTAATGTGCATGGGAATTATTCAGAGAATTCTGAAAAATCTTGTTGTCAGAAATCAAAAAGTATTTTATTAGTCTTTTAGCCATACTCACTCACCACTGCTCATTATTCAAATATAATTGTACCCCAGGAATGGCTTGCATAAATGGACTTCCTCAACTCGTAAGACTAAAAGAACACAATATTTTAGGATTTTGCTTCTGTTGCATTTTTATTTAAGAATTCTACTCACTTGAATCAAATAAGTAGTTAAAAAAAATGCTACGCTGTAATCAATCATTTATTAGTAGATATTTGCTTTCATTTCTACCTTTTTACTAGCTTTGTTCTGGGTTGAATTATTTAAATGTATTTCCAGAACCCAGAGGAGTTTAAGTACACATGATGTCTACAGGTTGGGCTTCAAATGTGTTTGTGTCCACTAAACTGACTATTGTTAACTGAAAGGGGGTATATAACAAGATAAAAGTAATGAGTAAATCCAGGTGGCTCACGCCTGTAATCCTAGCAGCTTGGAAGCCTGAGATGAGACAGAGAATCACTCAAAGCTAGGAGTTTGGGACCAGCCTGGGAAAAAGAGTGAGACTCCATCTCTAAATATATATGTAAAATATGCTGGCTTAGTGACAAGAGTCTGTAGTCCTAATTATCAGGGAGGCTGAGGCAGGAGGATGACTTGAGCCCAGGAGTTCAAGGTACAGTGAACTATGATCACGCCACTAAAAAGTTGTGAGTAATTCTTTAAAAACTCATAATTTGAAATACTTCTTTAGAAAATAAAAGAGCTAATGGGTGGAGAGAGGGGGATTGGAGGGATCACTTCTGAGGTTTATCTTATAGGGGTACAAGTGAATCTTTCTAAGAGTAGAATGTGAACATTTTAAAACAATAACTGAGAAAATGACATGAAGGCTGTGTTGACCAGTTTGATGGAAGTAGTTCAGATTGCATGTGAAAACCCCACACTGTACCCCAGAAGTGCATTAAAGTACATAGTTACCATTCAATTAAAAATAAATAAATAAATAAATAAATAATTTAAAAAAAAGAAAAGAAAAGAGCTGTGAGTGACTGTTTTCCTGCTCAACTTTGCTGTAGTAGCTAGCAACGTGAGGGTTCCTTTGCTACTGTGAGTGGGTGTGTCTGAGATGCCTACAGACACCCCAGCTCAGATGTGTGTAGGAGCCAAGCAGCTCGTACTCTCCTAGAAGGGAATCCTCAGTAGACACATAATGCTAAAAATAAATGGAGTCTCCATTACCCTGCCTAGCCCTCCCAGGAGATAATGAGACTCCATTTATTTTTAGCATTATAGCTGGGAGGGCTATATAGAGGAAAAGAGGGGACCTTTGTCCAAAAGTCATTGCTGAAAGAAATTAAGGCCCACTATGTCCTGATCTTAGGATTTGTTCAAAGCTTAAGATCCCAGCTGAACAGGCAAATACTGGAAGAGCCATACAAAATACATTTGTTACTACATTTGGCCAGAAGTTTTGCTGAGGGCTGGAACTTGGCAACCTCTGGTCGTGATGCCTACAGCTATTATCTAAACTGTGAGGAAAAAGGCACAGGTTGTCTCCTGCTCCAGTAGCTAGTCCAATATTTGAGGGTCCAGAAGCTAAAGGGCAAAGCTCTTTAGGGTTTTTGCTGAGTCAAAGATTCTGTCTACCCCAAATATAGACTTTTGTATATATATATATATAATATCTGGTTTTGTTTCATTTAGCCATCATTTCCAAATCCTATCAAGGCTATTGCATCCATAGAGCCTTCCATCATTCCAGCCAACTTTGGCAGGAAGCCTACAAATGTCTCTTGACTCATATCAGAGAGCTCAGTTTCAGCAATAATCAATTTGAAGTAGAGCACAACAGTTTGTTCAGGTGCTTTTGAATTCAGCAGCTCTGCCTAAATTCCAGCAGTTTTAATACCTGCCTTGGATTGTGTATGGAGTGCATGAATAAGCAGATGCCTGCCACAGGCTTTCCCGAGAGCAGAGCGGGAGCCCTCTGGGGAAGGGCAGATTCATAGCGACCCCAGCAACTGTCTCTCCCCCTGAGAACTCTTTCTTCTGTGAAGGCAGGTCATTTGTCTTACCTCACCCCTATTTCATATCTATTCTTGCCATTCAGTGTTAGTGGCATCTAATGAAGTTTATCTTCTTTCCTCCAGAATAAAGCAGTGGCCACAAGAGAGTGTGTGAGTATGTACAGGGTGGTGGGGGCGGGGGCTTATAGAGACAAGAATTTCCACATCTCTGCAATTCTACTCAAAATTAGCCAAAAGAGATTTAGGTTTAGACAAGAAATCACACAGCATAGCATAGAGAGGATAAAAGAATGTTTTTTTGATTCAAGACAAAACTGTATTCAATACCCAGATCTAGCCTAGAGAGTTATATGACTTTGGATGAATTACTCAATCTCTTTGAGTCTCTATTTCATCATCTATAAAATAGAAGTAAAAGAATAGAATTTAGATATTCTCTATAAAGAATTATATGAAGTAATATATATAGAATACTAGGCACATGAGGCCCTTTAAATTATTATTGACACTAATCTGAATATAGTTATACTTTGTATTAACACGGAAATGGATTTTATCTACCCATATCTTTATGCTAATTATATGCTCAAGATATTCAAGACTGGTCCTGATTTTGTATAAAGTTATTCCTTTTCCTTTTTTTTGAGACAGAGTCTCATTATGTTGCCCTCCGTATAGTGCTGTGGCATCACAGCTCACAGCAACGTCAAACTCCTGAGCTTAAGCAATCTCTTACCTCAGCCTCCCAAGTATCTGGGATTACAGCTGCCCACCACAACACCTGGCTATTTGTTGTTGTTGTTATTGTAATCATTGTTGTTAGCAAGCCCTGGCCGAGTTTGAACCCACCAGCCTGAGTGCATTTGGCTGGCGCCCTAACCACTGAGCTCTGGGCATAGAGCCTGTTATTCTTTTTTAATAAAAGCATCGATTAAATACATCCATATGATTTTTTGTTTGTACCTTCTTGTTTTCATAGAGCTAAATACACGTTTTAAAAACACATTTTCATAGAGCTAAATACACATTTTACTGGGGCTTGGTGCCTGTAGCTCAGTGGCTAGGGTGCCAGCCACATACACCCGAACTGGCGGGTTTGAAACCAGCCTAGCCCAGCCCTGCCAAATAGCAATGACAACTACAACAACAAAAAAAGCCAGGAGTTATGGCTGGTGCCTGTAGTCCCAGCTCCTTGGGAGGCTAAGGCAAGATAGCCAGGTATTATGGCCAGTGCCTGTAGTCCCAGCTACTTGGGAGGTGGAGGCAAGAGAATCACTTAAGCCCAAGAATTGGAGGTTACTGTGAGCTGTGATGGCATAGTAAGACTCTATCTCAAACAAACAAACAACAAAAACCCTTTACTTGGCTGGGCATGGTGGCTCACACCTATAATCCTAGCATTCTGGGAAGCTGAGGTGGGTGGATTGCCCTGAGCTCAGAGGTTTGAAACCAGGCTGAGCCAGAGTTAACACAGCTTTCACAGCATTTTCTTAGTTAGAATGAAACTCCTAACTCTACAAAAAAAAAAAAAAAAAAAAATGCCAGGCATTGTGGCACACACCTGTGGTCCCAGCTACTTCGGAGGCTGAGGCAAGACAATAGCTTAAGCCCAATAGTTGGAGGTTGCTGTGAGCTATGATACCACAGAACTCTACTAGGGGCCACAAAGTGAGACTGTGGCCCCCAGTATAAATAAATAAATAAATGAAAAAAATGAAAATTAAAAAAAAAAACCTTTACTAGATCATGTATTAATTCTGAAAATCAGAAGCATCATAAATATGTCTCTTTCTGTGAAAGCAGATATGCACACTTCCACTTGTTTATTTCATCTCTCACTTCCAAATAAGAAGATAGCAATAGAAAAAGAAAGCCTTATTCTCTATCTCCCTGCAGATATGCTCCATACAAATGGTCCACTCACCCGTTAAGGAGATTTAACTAGGAGGTGAGTGTTGCTTTGTTCAGAGGATGATGGCCCACAGAGAACATTAGTTTAACAGCTGACATGCCCCAGAGGGTCACGGACTCACTTGCTTCTTGGCTCTGTACATTCCCTTCATCAAAATGGAAAACTGTGAATGCTAATAAAGTTTCTTTTCCTTGGCATTAAAACTAAGTATTACAGTTGGAACCCAAGATAGCCTGATGGAAGCATACCTTTGCCTCTTGATGAAAACTCACCTCTTGTACCCTCTATAGATAGACCCTTCATGTGGAAAATGCAAAAGATAAATCCATGCCTGTTAAGGGCAGAAAAGGCCAGTGTATGGAGGACGGGGGAACCTCAAACAGAAAGTGGCCTCACACAGATAGAGCTTTGGAGAAACAACCATCCATCTGGCTTGCAGCTTCTCTCAGTACACATTCTCATCTCACCACCACTGCTGTGAGAATCGGCCACCTCCCTGAGGATGTGGATAAGATTCTGCAGCCTAGAGTATAGTTTAATATTCACTTCTCAAATTCTTAATGCTTGCTCAGATTTCTCAAAACTATCACATATATATCTTTCCTCCCTGTGCTCCAGAAAATTGAATTCCACTAATCAACTGATAAACCAACTTAGGTTATGTTTCCAGTCCAATAACTTATTGGACTCCATTATATGGTTTCATGGTTACCATTCTATACCAGTGATTATATCTAGATTACATCAATTTACATCATACATTAAAAGATATATGAAACACTTAAAAAACCCTAATAGTCCCTCTAGTTACTTTGCTAGATGGAAGCATACCTTTGCCTCTTTTTTTTTATTATTAAATCATAGCTGTGTACATTAATGCAATCATGGGGTACAATATGCTGGTTTTATATACAATCTGAAATATTTTCATCAAACTGGTTAATACAGCCTTCATGGCATTTTCTTAGTTATTGTGTTAAGACATTTATATTCTACACCTAGCAAATTTCACATGTACCCTTGTAGGATGCACCATAGGTGGGTGTGGTCCCACCAATAAAATATGGAATGCTTCACAAATTTGCATGTCATCCTTGCACAGGGGCCATGCTAATCTTCTCTGTATCTTTCCAATTTTAGTATATGTGCTGCTGAAGAGAGTATATACTTTTACCTCTTGTTGAAAACTTTTTCTACTTTTGTATTTTTAGTCCTTTTTGCTTTTCTGTTCTTTATTCTTCTTCCCCTCAGTAATTTTAAGAAGACAGTAATTTTATGAAACCTAGATATAAACCCCTCCAGTGCACATCCCCTGAGTAGATTCAGAAGATAATATTGCCTCTGCCTGAGTGTGCTGTGTTCTGTGACAATTTGCCTGTATGTAGTAAAATGGTAGAATGCACAGGGTTCCTGCCTCCTGCTAACATCCACACAATGAGACTTGCCTAAGTAGTTGGGAACACTATGAAATACCTGCTTACAGTTATTTCTTAGGAGAATGTGGGTCTAGATCACAATAGACTGACTTCTGGCCATTAATATGCATCCTTCCCTGTTTATTGTATATTCTCTGTGAACCTTGAAGGCGTCTCTTCTTGCCCATCCAGTTCATTTTAGCTCGTTTTCAATTGAACAGGCCTGCTTTCCATAACCTTTCTCATTTGATGCTATTCCTGTTTGTTCTCTTCCCTACCCTCTTGAATTTCCACTTTAAAATATGTTTTGTCATTCTGAAAGATGAGGTTATTAGAGTCACCACTCATAGATAATATTTATGACCAACAGGGTCAAGAACACATGGCTCTTAGCAAACCACAGCTTCTCTCCTCAGTTAACTAACCATTTGTGAAGTCTTCATAGAAATAAAACAAAAATGTGTTATTTTCTCCTTAACTGTTGTGTGGGAGATTTTAATTAACACACACTTCCCTAAAGAGTGTGTGAACCATGCACAGCTGCCAAGATAAGTGATATTTGTTGGAAAAATAAGAACAAATGGATAAAAGTTAGTGTGAAAAAATGATTAGAAAATTTGGAATGTTTTCCTTTCTTTTTTTTTTATTTTATTTTGTCTTTTTAAGGCAGAATTAAAAAAAAAATAACATCCCTAATTCAAAATCAAAGACAACAATCACATAACTTAAAGGGATAGTGTTAATTTTAGGTTTCTATAGGATCAAGGGGAAAAAGAAATTGAATGGTTCAGGGCAGTGCCTGTGGCTCAAAGGAGTAGGGCGCCCACCCCATATGTTGGAGGTGATGGGTTCAAACCCAGCCCTGGCCAAAAACGGCAAAAAAAAAGAAAAGAAAAGAAAAGAAATTGAATGGTTCAGGTTGAAAGATAAGAAATCAACCTAAAGAATGAACACATCCTAAATGAATGATATGAGCATGGTGGCTCATGTCTGTAATCCAGGGCTCTGGTAGGCTAAAGGAGGAAAATCACTTACAGGCCAAGAGTTCAAGATCAACCTAAGGAACAGTAGTGAGACCCTGTCTCCACAAAAATAGAAATAATAGCTCAGCCTGGAGGGTCACACCTCTAGTCCTACCTATTTGGGAGGCTCAGTGGGGGGTTGAGACTGCAGTGAGTTGTGATGAGGCCACTGCCCTCACACTCAGGCAATAGAGCAAGACCCTATCTCAAAAAGAAAAACAACAACAACAACAAAAAAAAACTACTAAACCCAAAACATAAAATAAAATGAATGAACATACAAACCAACAAATAATATAAGAATCCAAATGCAAGAATCCCTTAGGCATATTAAAATAATGCTAGATAATTTTGCTACTATACTGCAACATAAAATGCTGATATCATCCATATTTTAAGGTTGTTCTCATTTAAGAAAATACATGAAACATGTAAAGAAGGTGCAGGGGGAAGGAAGTATAATTTACTCAACACTTAGGATGCGCCAGGCAGCCCTGGCCTGAGACCTTAGGCAGCTAATGTCTAGAACAAAAATGTGCCTATTTCTGCCTCTCGGTTCTGTGAATTCCATCTTCATAGCTTTTACTAATCAGTTAGTCAATATTTGTAGATTACAGTGTATATGGCTCAAAGATAAAAATTATTTTTTTTATTTGACCAACAGCTCAGTATTTAGCAGCCTGAGTTCCTTTTTTTCAATAATGTCATTCTGCTCAGGCTGGTTGTCTACATAGTCAATGGTGATTTAGCTTTGTAATGAGAATTTTCAGACTCTCAACACTCTGACAATAGAATCCAAATAAAACTCCAGGAAAGGATGAGGCTAATGCCATGGGGAGGAAACAGATGACAGAGTTATTGAGGAATATAGGTAATAATTTGCAAGAGGGAATTTAAGAGATTTAGTTATAGAAATATTGCTTTAGAATTCTTGCTATATTGAGATTTGAGCGCCACTGCTCTTAAATTTCATTACAACTGATTCACTTATAAATTAAACTGATTTCCCTGGTATAAAAGGCTTGTTCAGGAAATAAGTCCTGAAATAAAATTTGTTACCTTTTCCCAAACAGAACAATATTAAAATATGTCATCATATTTTATGTGTATGTCTGTGTGTGTTAAATAGAACATCGGCTTAAAAGAAAAAAAAATGGCTGAGAGGATGAAATTCCCTTCTTCAGTTGGAACGTTATTGCTACTAAAATAAACTTCACACCCAGTACCAGATCTCAATTTAAGTATCATTGAGGAATTGGGAGGGAAAGAAAAACAAGGCAACCTCTGCCTGGAACAATGGTGCTCCAGGGAAATGCTCTTGGGTTGTCTGTACTAGGAGCAGTGAAGACACCAGCTGTACAGGAGACAGCTTATTTGCATATGAAAAGAACAAATTTGGTTCAAATCACTGTTGTCAGTACCAGAAGCCTCCCATTCTCAAGCTTATCCCCCACTCCCTCAGCTTCTCTGCTGTCAATCCTTAGAAAATCCTATTTTGTCTTATTTCCATGAATATTACCTAGGTGGCTGAGAGTACATTTGCAAGCAATTGAATTAAAAACAAGTCTGTGCCCATGTTTCTTTTGATTTTGATATCCCATGCTTTGTGCAGTAAAACCCCAAGCTGGGCTAGCACTGCATTCACACTTGGCTCTTCCTCCCCGTGCTCCAAATCCATGTTCCGCTTTGGAAACAACCAGTGCTTGCAGCTTTCTGCTGCTCTTTTCAGCAAGAACATATGTGCTGCTTAAGAAGGGATGAAAACGTTATTTCAAGAAGTGGCACAGGTCCCCTCGAATACTGAAAGAAATATTAAGTCTGTTAATGGAGCTGTGTAGTGTTAGGACTAGGATCAGAGAAGTGGAAGAAAGAAAAAAACAGAGGGAAAAACCTTCATTAAGGCTTTTACTCCCCTTTCTCCAGGGGCCAAGATGGCAACATTTTTCTGAAACAACTACCTTGATGTGAGAGTCAATAGGATTTCTGTACAAGACATACATCTTATACACCCATTAGTGGGTCCAGTACTGGGGATGAGATGATCCTGATCTACCCCTGAACCCAAACTTGAGGCCAGTGTGGCTGATGGGTTACAGAAAGGGTGGCAGGAAAATCAGGGCTTCAGAAACCAAAGGTGGACGGCTGGTGGAGGGGTGGGAGGGTGTCTCATCAAGGTTGTGCACTGAAGACAAAAAATGATGTATAGCAGCCATTTTGGAGTATAAAGAAGACTAAAGGAAGTAGAGGCCTGGAATGTTCCCTGAGGGCATGGGAGGTCCATTTGTTTGGACAGGAAGTTACAAGCATTCTGGGAAGCAGCTGTTCAACCTGGATGATGTCACATACAACATACTGACTCATGCTCTGGGTTTCACCAGATCCTGAACATGCTTTCTCAAACCAAAATGTTTGAGAATTGTGTTGTACATATAGCACGTAAGAGCTTGTATTTTAGGGGATGGTGGTGACTCCATGAAGGTAAAAGAAAATTTATTTCAGTAATATTATTTTTTCCCACTAATGTATTGGGCTTACTAGTTATTTGTGAAGCTAATAGTTTTTAGAAAATTGCTATTGTTTTAATGCCAAATATTTTACAAATAGGATTAAAATACTAAATCAAAGATAGACAAAAAGATAGGTTAAGAAATAAGAGGGAAAGGGAAGAATGGGAAAAATAAATGTCTCTAGAGGAATAATTAGTTTTTCATTTTATGGTCTCCATCAAGATCATCCTTTACGAGAGGACAAGTATTGAAGATCTTGAAGAAGATAATGCCCCATTTCACTTCAATCTTCAATCACATGTGTGATTCTGTATAGACAAAAGAAAATTTCAATATGCATGTTGAATAATGGAGATTTGAGAGCAAAATTCTTCAGTCATAAGACAGCTGACTCACAGGAAATAAAAAAGAGTTTGTACAGATAACCTGAAGCTGAAGATGACTAGTGATCCTCTATGTGAGAAATAGGGAGACAGAGGAGGCTATAGGGGAGGAAACAATTTCAGCTACCTTGATGGCAGAAAGGGTCTAATTATTCTTGGGAGCAAAATCCACCATTTTGTGAACTAAAAATAAAATCCTAAACCTCCCTGCCAATGGAACAATCCCTCTCTTGGCCCAAAAGACCCCTGGGAAAAAACCTTTCCATTCATGAAGGAAGGGAAGTCTGATTTGGTTATCTACCTTCCCTTTTGGAGTTTAAATACTACAACTGATCAGCATCAATGTTAAAACAGAGATCATATGACTGACAAAATAGACCTCTTGTAACAATAAGGTACTAGGTGGAGCCTGTGGTTTAAAGGAATAGGGTGCTGGCCCCATATGCCAGAGGTGGCAGGTTCAAACCCAGCCCTGGCCAAAAACTGCAAAAAAAAAAACCAATAAGGTACTAAATTATAAGTAAGACATAAGGCCATGCAAGGTGAAGATTAAGTCACACCTGCAGGCTATCAGTGTGCTTAACAGATCATTTGAATCTGTATATTGTGGCCTGTCTCTGATTAATAGACTTCCTTAACTTAAAATATTCCAAGTCTTTAAACAAAGCTTTATTTCTTTAACCAATTACAAATCAAGGAATCTTTGAACCCACCCTTAACCTATAAGCCCCCACGTGGAGATGTCTGGCCTTTTCTAATCAAACCAACATATACATTCCATGTACTGATTTATGATTTTACCCGTAATTTCTATCTCCATGAATGTATAAAACCAAACTGCCCAGCTGCTCCAGGTGCATTTTCTCAGGATCTTTTGAGATTATATCCCTTAGGCCATTGGGCACACATATTAGTCTCAAAATAAACCTTTTTAAATTAACTTACAGAGTCTGGGGTTTTTTAAATGTTAACAATGCTGTAAGTTTATGGAAACAACTTATCAAACAACTTACAAGTGAGAAAGAGTAGTTCTTAGAAAGTCAGTGTTTGAAGAATAAGGGCATACTGCATATATTTGTGTGAGGGGGAAGATGTGTTAAATTCTTGTTGTACTAACAATGTACTTCTCACATTCATATACATGAGATTAAATACCCTCTGAAATAGGAATTATTATCTGCAGTTTACAGATAAGAAATCAGAGTTTCCAAGAGGATAGTGGATTATCCCAAGATTTTAATTAGAATAATACCACTAAGTGATCATGTTTACACGTAGCACCATTTTTAGTGCTTTAGGTATGCTGTGTCAAGTAGTTTGCAAAACACCCTAGGAAAGATTAATTTTTCAGTCACATGGGTAGCCAGCCACTGGCAGAGTCAGGAATCAGAGGCTCTCTCAGGCTGGCAGGCTGGCCCAGGCTCTCAAACCTTTGCACTGCCTACCCTTGGGTGACACATAGCAGATTTAAGCTCAAATCTGATGTCACTCCATTTCTATATTTTTAATTTCCTGTGATTCTTCTTGTTACTATTTATACCTGTCTGGGTTTTTTTTGGCTGGGGCCAGGTTTGAACCCATGACCTCCAGCATATGGGGCCAGCACCCTACTCCTTGAGCCACAGACGCTGCCCTACATGTCTGTTTTCAAGAGCACAGGGCCTTGGACTGTACGGACAGCAGTGTAGAGAGGAGGCCAGATGGAAAACACATTCTCAATAGGATTTCTTGCTGCTTGATGTCGTCACAAAACAGGAATCTCAGAGTTACTTTATGAAGAATTTGGAGCACCAAATTCTACCCAGGTAATCATCAGGCATATAGTTTAGTTGTAGAACTCCACTCCTTCTGCTCAGTCTGAGACTAGTTTGTTTTATCAGTTCTCCATTGAAGAACTCTTAAGGCCAGTAAGACTCTATCCCTCCAAACTATAATTTACAAACAATGAAATATTGATGGTTAAATAATTACATTCATTGGAATTTTAAAATGGATTACTTTTTCCTAATAATTGTGTTGGCAATAATTACCAAACATCCTAATACATCAATTTATTTCACAAAAAAAGTCATGAGGTTACAATGGAATTCATGCATGCATTCCATCCAGGGATATTTATTGACTGTCTAAATGTCTAGGTGACAATTTCACAGCAGTGAAGAAGAAAACAAGCTCCCTGTTTTATGGAGCTTATAGTCTCACATGAAGAGAATTAAAAAAGAAAATTAGTGAGACTTCTATATAGGACCACAACATTGACAGTGTTGGGGAATGGTGGATCAGAACAAAAGCTTCTCAGGTGAGGAAACATTGGAGCTGTGACCTAAAACATTCCAAGACACTAAATACAAAGACTCATGTTTCATCTGTTTGAGAAGCAGGAAGACCAATGCTGTTGACAGAGAGTGAGCTAGAAAAGTATCTCAAGGTAAAGTGGGAATGGCCTGCTCCTAAGACCTTTAAGATAGTTTGATTTTATTCTAAGTGAAATGGAAGACATTGGAGGAATAAAGAAATCACATATATATATAT
>NW_003852436.1:3147124-3162216 GCF_000181295.1 Otolemur garnettii
ATTCTCCTGCAGGGCCCAGGTGAGAGTTTGGACTCTGGGGACTGCAATGCAGAGAAATGGCCAAATTCAGAGCACATTTTCAATAAAGAACTTATAGGACTTGATGATGGATTGGATGTGTGATTAAAGACAAAAGAAGAATGAAGAAGGAGTTGTAGTTGGGAATTTTGACTAATTGAGTGCATGGTGGTTTACTTTATGGAGGCGGACATCACAGGGAAATGAAAAAACTGGGGGAGGGGTGGAAAAGAATGAGAATCAGAAAAATTGAGGTTGTCATCACTGAAGGAAATTAGAAATGTCCCCTTCCCCAAATATATAGGGTGGCCATGAAGTTTGTGTACAATTTTATTTTATTTATTTATTTTTCAAACCAAACTTTTTTTTTTTTCAGTATTTGGCTGGAGCTGGGTTTGAACCTGTCACCTCTGGCATATGGGGCCAGAGCCTTACTCCTTTGAGCCCAGGCACCGCCCTGTATGCCATTTTAAATTGCACACTATTTTAAATTGCATGTGGACTTTATGGCCACCCTGTATTTATTTGACATATTTTGGGATGCCATAATGAGTCTCACAGATAGAAATAACACTGTAAAGCTGTCTTTTGTGGGGGGAATTGACATTGGTAGAGAATTTGCATTAATATAACCAGGTCTGTGCTCACCTACCTGATCTAGCAAAGATTAACTGTAAGTCCTTTAAAGTTTGAAAAGCAACATTGACCAACTTTTCTCTCTAAGCAAGTGGTGTCCAGTCCTTTTTTCTTTTCTGCTGCACATTGGAAGAATAAGTGTTGCCTTGGTCCAGACATTAAATACACAAACACTAATGAAAGCTGATGAATAAAAAAAAAGGTGTGCGCACACTTTTACAGATAAGCGAAACAGTCCTCCAATAATCCACAGGCAGCAGGTTGGACACGCTGGTTTTAAGGGCTGCTACTATAAGATTCATTTACCACAAAAGACCATGTTTGTTAGCTAGTCGATCTTTCTGTCTCTCTTTCTTTCTCTCTAAAAATATGTTTTTTCTTTCAAGCCCCCATTCTTTAAAACCTTCTGTAGCTTGTGGAGGAGTTGAATCTTCATTCTGAGGGTTCTTAGGTAAACATATACATTTAAATAAATTTGTACAGCTTTTCTCTTACTCATTTGGCTTATTGTGAGTTGATTGTTCAGAAACTCTCCCAAGGGTGAAGGAGTTTTTTCCATTTGCCCCAACACCATCTTAAGTTGAAAATATCTTCTAGAGAAGCAAGTAGAGGTATCCAGCAGCCAGCTGAATATGAAAGTTGAAAGTTCCATGGGAAAGCGAGAGCAAGAGTTACAAGTTTGGAAACAAAAATCAGTAAATATTATTTAGAGCCATAGACCTTGAAATTACTTAGAATGAGACAGTGTTTAAGTTTTGCTTTGGGCTAAAACCGATATTCTGAATTTGAACAATATTTGATCTGGGAATACCCTGTATGCATGAACTAACTTCTGTCACCCTTGTCCCTGTGGATAACAGCCCAGAAGAAGCTCTTTGTCATTGATGAGTGAGGTGATAGAGAAAAAAAGGAAATAGGACTTGAAAAGCTCTGGGCTTTCCTCTACTAGAAAGGTCACCCCAGGCAAGTCACTTAACCTCTTTAAGACTCAGTTTCTTCCATTGTAAAATGGGGATATTATCACCTTTGCCAGCTGCAAAAGGCCAAAGCTCCAATAAGAAGCATTTGGAAAAAGACTCTTCCATACAGTGGGAATGTAAGGGGATTTTACTTTACTAGTGCACTCACTTTATTAGACAACTTTGCTTCTCCATGGCATGGTTTCCACATGGCCTAACATATATTTGGATGCCTAATACACAATAAGATGACTGACTGACAAATTCCCACCACATAGACAGCACCCTCGGGGGTCTCACCTTCTCACAACCTTGGTGACTCTCAATTTTGCACAAAGAATAGCGTGCAATGCACAAAGCCTGCAGGTAGTCCCAGTTCCTCAATTACCTATGAGTAGCTAGATACTGCAAAGGTAGACACATTCTCAGCAATTAAGACAATGGAGGAAAGAGTAATTAGGTAAACCAGAAAGAGAAATAAGCTTTCTAGGGTATGTTGATAATGGGCACAAGTTGAAAAAGGTAGAAAGAGTTTAGAAAAAAACTCTAATAAATGATGTGCTTAATCCATGTGGGACAATCAATTTAAGCTGTGGAGTTAAATCTGGTCAAAGACATCCCTTAATTAAAAGCTCTTACACTATATTACTTAGAAAGAAACATGACAAGAAGAATAGATATATTTTATGGCAACACAATTCAGCTAAATGATATATAGCAAGAGGAAGTGGGA
Organism: Otolemur garnettii; assembly: GCF_000181295.1. NCBI lineage: Eukaryota > Metazoa > Chordata > Mammalia > Primates > Galagidae > Otolemur > Otolemur garnettii. The sequence continues at coordinate 3,149,471 of NW_003852436.1, forward strand.
GAGAAGTTTGATCTCTGATGTACGTCTCATTTATTAATTGATGTCTCATATTTCACCATCTGTTGAGTGCACCAAGCTAGAATTTAGACCAGTGTCAATAAGAACAGGCTATGATCCATCCGCCGAGCACACTAAATCTCGGGTTGCTAGAAATCACTACCCATCAGATAGACCTGTTAAGAAGCTCTAATTGGTTCATTTTCTCTTCTTTCAATTAAATCTCTATTTCAGCAGTACAATACATTGTGCAGGTCTTAAATAACTTTTTATTGCCCTTCCTTTTCCCATTCCTGTACTTTTAATAACCAACCACAAAGAACATAGCCTTTGGAGGTAAAAATCTAGATTCCTTCACGGTGTACCCTTGTGCAAGTGACTTAACTGGCCTATGAAACATAGGTAGTGAGAAGCACCTGTTTAGCCTATTGTATGGGCAGGTATGAGTAGGAAGAAAATGTGGAAAACATGCATCCTGACCCCGGGCACTTAGAAGGTGCTCAAGAAGTGGTAGCAGTCATGAGCAAAAATGCAGTACCTGGAAATAAGTCACGATCTTTTAGATTAAATCCATCATTTAGTATATGTCAGGTACCACTTCCAGTGCTTCATGCATACCAACTCTTTTAATCCTTACAAGAACCTTATAGAGTAAGTAGTCATACTCTTCCCATTTTACAAGAAGAGAAAACAGATTCAGAGACATTGTACAACTTTTCTAAGGTCACATAGCTAGACTAGCAGCAAAGACAGGATTCAAACACTAGTAAGTTGGCATCATACTCCCAGTTCTTAGTAGTGAAGCTACTATATTGCCTCCTCACTCAGGTTCAACTTTGGCCTAGAATGCAAATCCATTTTTATTAGTTGTCTTTATTTTGTTATTATGCTGTTGGTAAATGGGTGTTCTGAAAAATACCCTCAAAACTACTGCTAGTTATTGGATGGTGTCAGAATTGAGATAGCTCACTGGGAAGGCTCTTCCCTATGCAAATTCTACATAGATAGCCAATTCTTAGGGGCACAGCCTATGTACAGAGTTCCCCTCTCTCCAGCTCAGTGTGGCTGGAGCCCCCTCCACATTTCATTTAGCCTAGCCCCAGAGGCAATAAGACTCAATTCTTCATGATACCTAAATATAATCTGGTAGCAATCAAAGAATGTTAAAGACTTGCGTACACTTAGAATTTTAAAGCAAGTTCCTAATATAGCATGTGCAACAATTGTAAAATAAGGATTTCAAGAGCTTTGATTTATTTTAGAGTGGGATTATAAGTAATAAAGAGGGAAATGCAAATGAGCATTAAATGCATCACCTTGGAAAATGAGCTCTAAGATTTCATGTACTTTTCAACCTTCTTCTCCTGAATTGTCTCTTGTTTCTTCTAAACCAACTGAAATCTTGCTCATTCTTCAAGATCTACTCCAAACACTTCTTCCTCTGAGATACTCTTTCTGATGCCACAACTCTATTTCATCTATACTTGCTCAGTGCTTCCCTAATTCTTGGTTTATGCCTTTCTTTTGTTCTCATCAAAATCTGCCTGGAATTATAATACTTGTTCATTCTCAACACCTGCTGGAAAATCCTGGGAAGCATGTCTTAATGGTGGTGAGGGCTGGGGAGTGCAGCCTGATGGTTAAAAGACGAGCTTCAGATTCAGGTCAAACTCAGCTTGGATCGTCACTCTATCACTTAACTTCTTTGGAAAAGTGACCTTCAGTACTCTAAGACTAGACATTTGTCCAGTAAAAATAATATGGGAGAGAGTATGTGGCGGCAGGGCCCCTACAGCCTGGGGAACATTCAGGGAATGAACCCCCAACTGCTTCTTCTCCTTTCCCAAAACAACCATATTCCTCTCTTCATGCTCCTCCTGCCAGAAGTCATGTAGCTCTTCCTTTGTCTAGTTTATTTTTAAGAACTATGCAGAGATCCTTGTGATCTTTCCCTTTTCACTTCTTATTATATGTTAACAAAGTTGAGTAGAAACCATTAACAGGATGATTTGTCTTTATTAAAGTCATTTATATTTTCCAATCTTACTGTAAGACCAAAGATATGCTATGCTACTTCCCCATATTGTCTAAGCTACTTCCCTGCAGACAATCCTGTTATATAAGGATTGAGTGTACAATCCTGTACACTCTGTATTTTAGAGTGTACAATCCTGTACACTCTAAAATAAAGCTGATTTTGTACTTTGGTGCTGGCTGCAGCCTTCAGCTCAGTCAGACCTCCTGATCCCATCTTTGTCTCTGTGTCTTCTCTTATGTTGTATTTTCCTCAATTTCCACCACTTCCACTCTGGTTCGTTCCCCTTCTCCATGTTGGTTCACGATAAGAGTATGCACTAGACTCAGAATTGTGGGTTCAAATGTTGGGCTCATTACATTACCTATTCATATCTAAGTTTCCTTACCTATAAAATAACAATGGTAACAGAGCAATCATGTATAATAAAATTATAAGAATTCAATTTATCTATGTAAATTATTGCGATCAACCTCTGGCAAACAAGCATGCACTCGATGTTAACCAAGATAACATGATTATCCTGGAGAGCTGTGGTGAGGAACGTGTGACATCCTGATTATGAAGACCTAAACTAAGCACACAGTAATTGCTAATAAATGGTAGTTGTTCCTAGGATCACCTCTTTAGAATGTAACCAGAAAATAAGTCTTAGCAGTTGTTCCTCTTGTTGCTCTGAAGATCATTTTGCACCTTATTTTAAGTTCATATTTTTATGAATAGAGTAAATGCAAAAATATACCTCTGTGTTTGCTATTCCCTTTGGCGGCTCTGCATACCATGTAGAAGGTGAAAATACTAAGAAAGATGCCCTGAAATTCCCTATTCTCTCCTTGGAGTTTTTAAGAAGTCAGAGCTTTATGATCACTTAGAGAATGCAGACCAGCAAGAGAGAAGCATGGATACAGAAGAGACTAGGTTAAGTTGGGCCTTTTAAGATTTTTTTTTTTTAAGAAAAACATGTATGTCTAGCATGGTAGCTCATGCCTGTAATCCTAGCAGTCTGGAAGGCTGAGGCAGGTGGATTGCTTGAGGTCAGGAGTTCAAGACCAGCCTGAGCAATAGCAAGACCCCATCTCTCCTAAAAATAGAAAAACTGAGGCAAGACAATCACTTGAACCCAAGAGCTTGAGGTTGCTGTGAGCTATGACACCATGGTACTCTACTTAGGGTGACACAGTGAGACTCTGTCTCAAAAAAAAAGAGAGAGAGTGAAAAGAAAAGAAAAACATGTAAACCAATGCCTGATTTATAGCAATTCATAAAGTATGAATGAACTTAGCATGTAGGTTAATGAAGGTCTTTGCCAGCTATAAATTCTGTGTCTGTGAAGAGATATGACTTTTCCTGTGTGGTGTGTCTGTTTGAGAAGATTTCCATGCACTTTTAAATGGTGACACAGAAAACCGATCAGATAATTTCATAATCTTTTCTTTTTAACTGGACAATTAGAAATTTAGTGGCGCAGTATGTGAAATCCAAAAACAAGTACACATCATTTAATATATTATCCACCAGAAACAAAGTATTTAGAGTCAGCTTGCCCCAGGACAAAACCTTAACAACCAAAGAGGACAGTCGCTTCTTATTACAGCCACTGTAATACTTGAAATAACCTACTAGGACATCTTGTCATTGAGATAAAAGCAATTTTAATAATTGAACTCTAGGATGGCACACACTATTTATTTACCCAATATAGCTATATAGACTGTTTTAGTCTATAAGAATTATTATTTTTTTTAATCCTCCACTTAAATAGAAAAATCAGAGCTTCTACATAGTGGTGCATTTTGCTTTGTCCATGTAGTCACAATACATATGGCAGGACTAACACAACTTTCAGAATGAATGTAAAACTAATTTCCTATAAAACATAAGAAATCATTCATTTTTCTATACAAATCACTATTCCCAAAGGACCAGAAAGTAGATATACTGAGAGTCCTATTTGAGGACAACACTGTTTTCATTTTCCTTCTAGAAAGACAATGTGGCAGGCCTTCCTATATGTAGTTTGTGTAATAATAGTTAAGTATTTCTTGTGTGTCGTTGTGTGTATGTTTTGAATTTGGAGTCTCCTTACATTACTGTCCTGGTCTAAAAGGTGATTCTCCCTTTTACTTATTCTATTCTATTTTCTTCCCTCAAAAACCACTTTTAGTCAGTCTTCTTTAGTAAGCCTAACCGAATGTTCCTCAACTATTTTTATCATTTATTTACAATCCATAGTATTTGTAGAGACCCTAAAAAATACCTTAGCCCTGGCCTTTTTGTGTCATCTAGGGGGCCTGTTCATTGTCTATATGGTGAACGTATCTTGCTCTGTAAACCTATACCTTGATTTTACTCTGTAAACCTATTTTTCCCGTCTTTAATACTTTGTTTCATGCAGAAAAGAAAAAAGTAAGAAACACCCTAACCTTTAACTGTCTTTTTAATGATTTCAGGAGTCTTAGTTTGATCTTTCTAATTCTACTATGAGCTAACTCAAGGAGAGAATAGAAGTTTAGCTTTTCAGATAACCTGCTGTTCTCATCATCATATTTAGGTTACTTATTTAAAGAACAACAACACTGCAGAAGCTGAAGACAGAGAAAGCAAAACAAGGGAAATAAAAATTCTGCCAATCTGAGAGAACTCCAGGTAAAGAGACTGCTACCTTCCAATCTTATTCTCTTGCACACACTGACATGGTTAAATGAGGATCATATTGTGCATGTAGTTTGTCTGCTCTAAAACCTTTTATATTCTCCATTGCAATAAGTAGCTTTTTGACAGATTACTTTTAATGACTGCTTAGCATTCTATCTTAAGAATGTATATTTTGATCTAAAAATTAAATAATAACTGATCAACTGTGAATTGAGGATGAAGTACAATGACTTATACAATCCTTACTACCTCCTAAATTTGATGTATTAGGAAAAAAGCCAAGAAATGAGATGATGAAACAGGAATAAAGAGGGTTAACTATGTCTGAATATATGATGTATGATCACATTCTAGATATAACTCTGATATATTTCTACACTGCTTACTACTGATTCTTATGTGTGATAATTTTTGCTATGTTAACATAGATTTATCCATTTTAGAAAAAACTGAGGAAAAAAAGGCTTTGTTAACAAATTTGACTCTTGAATAATTCCTGTGTCATGTACTATAAAAGCCAGAGGGGTGGACTCATTACATTTTAAATTCAAAAAGAAAAAAAATCTCTGGGAGAAAATTATTCCATGCAGTAATACAATCATTCTTAAAAGATAAAACATCGTCAGCAAAAGCAAAAGATCCAAAAACCAGTTGGCTTCAAATCCCAAGCTTCTCTGTTCCTTTCCCAATACAAGTTCAGCAGCATCCATCGCCAGCTCTGACCCTGTTACCCAGTGATCTGGGACCCAGGTGAAGCTGAAAGTGAGGAGAGAACACAGCAGGTGTGGGAGTGAGATCTCTCTGGCTCAGCATCTATTCCATCCTGAAGTTCAACTGTGACCTTGGCATTCCAGTAGTGCAGTAAATGGTCCTTCAATATACTGCCAGACCCTGTGGCTCTTTTTACCTACCACAAGGCCAGACCAACTTGTAACCTGATTTCATGCCTGGTCAAATTGGTAACCTAATTTACTACCCTTGAACCCCAGTATTCCCAGTGTAAGGAACCTGTTATTTGTTGTCTAAACATCTATTGGAAAGACACCTGGATCAAACAATTCCCAAATCAGTATCCCCACCCTTCTTCAGCACCTGGAGGCCTTCTTTGAAATCTGTATCCAAAATAGTCCTTCTCAACCACCTTTCCCCTAAGCATGTCAAGATTCTTTAAACAAAACTTCTATAATGGCTTCTATAAAGAAATGTACCCAGATCTTAAGAAATGATCTTTCTTCTTAAATGCCAGGTTGGTTGAAATGAAAAAAGTTTTATTAAACCATAAACAAAAACGGTGTTCTCTCAGATTTTCAATTATTTCTTTCATTGTGAAAGCAAAAAGGGTATTGCTACACTCAAAGAAACAAAAATTATGGAAGCAGAATTGTAGTTGTAAGAGTGAATTATTTAATTTAAATGCAGTCAACCATTAGAAATGTAGTTAACAATGGACATGAAGTATTCAGGACATGCTTATCTTGTGCTATCAAGACATTTTTAGCCAATTAGCTTGCTCAATTGACTAAGTATCTCCCACCTCATTTACTTGAATAAAGATGTAGCAGAGGAATTTCAGGAAGATGTAACGATTTTAGAGCAGCACACAGACAGGCAGAAACACATCCTCAGTGGAAAATAATTTATACAAAACAATATGACACCTAGCAAAATGATTACTGTGGCTATTTTCCCAATTTAAAAACCAAGCACACTGAAATTCCCAAATTATTTGAATACTTTGGTAAACAGTAGATAATCAAATATCAAAAATTTAGTTGGAAAATTAAGTGGAAAAAAAAGCCCCATACCAGTCCAGTTTCCTTTTTCCTAGAGTTTGTTCCTATTTTACTTCAGATTAATAAGTATGCGTGTACTTAAACAATGATAACAATACCTAAAAATATATTATTCTCTTATTATTTGATATGAATTGTGGGATTTAAAAAAACTCAAAGAGGCCAAGTGTGGTGGCTCATGCCTAAATCCTAGTGCTCTGGAAGGCTGAGGCAGGTGGATTGCTTGAACTCAGGAGTCTGTTATTAGCCTAAGCAAAAGTGGGACCCTTCTCTATAAAAATAGAAAAATTAGCTGGGCATAGTGGCATACACCTGTCCCAGTTACTCAGGAGGCTGAGACAAGAGGATTGCTCAAGCCCATTTGAGGTTGTTGTGAGCTATGAGGCCACAGCACTCTACCTAGGGTGACTTTAAAAAGACAGAGTGAGACTTTAAAAAAACAAAAACTCAAAGGAAAAAATTGACAAAAATACATAGTAAAACCTGCAAGGGTTAGTTCTAATGTCCTTGAAAGAGTATTTTTTTTTTTTATTTCTTCAAGAAATAGTATAGTTGAGAATCTTAACGTACTAAGAAGCATAACAGTTTGGAGAATGTGTCTTTTAGGATCAACAATAATTTCCTGAACACTTTAATAAACTTTCGTTTATATAATTTTGTTTATCTGTCAGGCATTTCTTACCATTTGATAGGATGAAATTACCTGTTAATAATCCTGGTATATTTTTGAATAAATATGAAAAAAAGAATTAAAGCTTTCTTAAACTGGAGGAACATAATTCTGAATAAGTTCTCAACACTGCTATACTCTTAAATCTATGAATCAAAACCAGAAATGTAAGTGATTACCACATTGTTACTGAACTTGACTAGGCTTTTAAAACAAAGACCCAAAGACTGTAGTTAGGTCTTTGAACAAGGCCTTTAATTGAAATAGAAGATGGGTCCTTGGCCTGTATGCGGTGGCCCTCCTGAAAGACCACTCTATTGGAATAGGTCTCTATTCCAATTGCTTCTGCCTCCTTCAGATTTCTCCTTTCTCCAGCATACAAACAAGAAAGCTTTATTTGTGCTTTGAAACACACCAAATCACTCTAGCAAATATTCACTTTTTAAGAAGTCTTGTCAAAAAGGTAAAAATTGTGTTTCTTCTCTTAAAAGTAAAAGATGGATAGATGAAGTTTTAAGTCGTGAAAGTGAGTCAGAGGGCCTAGGCTTCCCTTTGCACTTCACATTCTTTCTGAAAACAAGTGCAATCTCTGTCTGACACCACCTGAAAATTCTCCAGAAAAAGAAAGAACAGCATTCTTGGTGTTACCAGGAAAGTTTTTTGAGTTAGCACATGTCTGCCTGTTTCTCAGTACCTAGGAAAACAAAAAATCTAGAATATTTAATTTATAGAACCTTTTAGCTATATTTGTAACAAAACCAAAATGTCCAAAGTATAAATTATATACAATTATTATCTTAGTAATTTATACCTCACAATCAAATATTTGGAGCAAAGGATGTGAAATGTGAAACATGTGAAACAAAATTAATGAAAATGTTCCTAAGATCTCTGGAAATTCCAACCACTAAAGTTCAATATAGTGTATGTACATATTTCAATTTGCTTCTAAAATTTTACAAAATATGTATGTTAATGTGTAAAGATTTGGACACTAAAATATATCTGTGTCTGGGTATAAAAATTAAATATGTGCATATATTAATTGATAAAACCTACTTAAAAAATAAAATGTAAATATTTCTTTGCCCCTTCAATATATTTTAGAACCCTGAGATGAAAAAGAAAATCTATGTATAGTTCATATGAACCATATTTTTACCCTCTTTGAATAGCTTTTTGCAACTATAATTCCCTAATAGTATTTTTACAGTCATACTTCATTCAAGTACAAATCAGTTTCTACTCACTAGTTAAGGAGTGAACCAGGCTTGGAGCGCACATTTTGAATTCATCCTTGGACGAAGAATAAAAGTTATAAATTTCTACATGTGACAAATTGTTAGAGTTGCTTAAGCAAGTCAAATCTTGTATTTAAAGTTAAATTCTTAAATGGCAAGAATCTGTCCACAAAATCAATATGGAAGGTCAGAGAATGTTTTTGAGCTAAGACAGAAAGGGGCAAGAATCCTATCAATGCTGTACAGGAACACAATGGAGACATGTCCAGTCCCCAGTCCCAAGAGTTGAAAATTAGACAGATTTCCAGAAATAATGGTAAACAACAAAATGCAGCCACTGTGTTAAAATCACATGAAATTTGTGGTCAGCAGACTTGGTCCAAGGTAAAACCCTATCATCACTGACCCCCTAATCAGGCTGCAGCCTGACCTATGCAGCAGACTTTTTTACTTATAAACTAGGGGAGGGCGGATAGCACCTACCTTATAGAATGAGTTTGTTAATAGCACATTTTTAATAAAAGTTTGTAAAATATGTGACAATATAAGTAACATATATGCAACTTGTAAACTACAGAGCAAATTCTTATACTTATTGATACAAATAAGATGGAATTTCTTACCAAGGATGAATTCCAACTGGGGTTCATTTGGAGTCTTCTGAATACCTATGAATAATAGGTACACACTCAGATTTTTAAAAATTTAAGTCATTATCAAGAATATGACAATATATATTACTATGATTCACCTTGACTGGAATGAATAAATACATTGTTTAGGTCACAGGGGTCCTCAAACTATGACCCCCAGGCCACATGTGGCCCACCAAGGACATTTATTGGGCCTGCCGGGTGTTTTTGCCACTGCTGCCTGTCTTGCTTAGCAGCCGACTGGACCCGGGGCTCGCAGTCTGGCCCGCCAACGGTCAGAGGTACGGTGAACTGGCCCCCTATTTAAAAAGTTTGAGGATCCTTGGTTGGTTAATCAGGCTTATAAGCAGGAAGCACTCAGAACAGGGCACAATAAATGTTGCAGAACTAGATGCAGCAATGGCAATATTTGGCCTTTTTAGCTTCTTGGCCATAAAGATGCCAAGAAAAATCTTTTTTTTTTTCCTTTTCTGAAAAATCGTTTTTGTAATGTACGCCATGACAAACACAAAATCTATTTTTCAGCTGTGGTTGTTTAGATGCATGTCGACAGATGTGGGAACTTCCAAAAGAACCACCTCATCTCTTACATGGATTTTTCTTTCAAGCCACTCTGACTTGTAAATAGTAAATCATCAACTAAAGTGACATCTCCAGCTGGTTATGGTGGACATTCTGGTGCTGGTTATCCTGCTAATTTATTGACAGCTTAACCCAACCATTTGTTAAATGTTTCTATTCCTTTTGTTAGTGGTATTTAATAAGTATAACAACATAGCTAAATTATTTAAGATAAGTGAAAGGGAAAGTGAGTTTGAGAACAAAGGTATGAAAATAAAATATCTAACGAAGGGGTATCTACAAGGTAGAATAGCCAGGTTGTGCTAACTGATAATGTGGTAGCTGGATGCACCGTGTGTGTGAATGGGAAGCCTTTTGTTACTAATCATGGGAGGCTAATGAAGCCAAAGGGAAACGTATGAAAAACCTGACCATTTGACAATAAGTGAAAGAATAACTTAAAAATACCAGTCTTGGTTATTTTTGCTAGTGTACTCCTCAAACATTATTTAAATTTACTGCCATTGGGTCACTAATGTATTTTAAGAACCACCTCATTGTATAAAAATCATGTTTTTTATTTGCAGAGTTAACATGTTTTTGCATAGTTACTGTATTTATTTTTTCCTACTGACATTTAGCAAGGCTATGATTAACAATTTTTGATTTTCTAAGAGAGGTTAGCGTGACAATCATTGGGTAGGTCTTTGTGAACTTCAAATGTCTGGATTTTTAGAAAAGGTTATTAATAATTAACTGTACTATAAGCTCTGACAACCAAATTTCTCAAAAATGCATCCAACCAATTCCATTTTATAAAGATTATTTTTATAATGTAAATTAAAGGAAAAGGTTAGGCATATATTTGCCAGTGTTAAATAATTGGACAACAGAAATCATCTGAAAAGAAAAGACATAATTCATGCAAAATAATAAAGTTCAAACCTTAGAATTTTAAGCATGAGAGAAAACATACAATTTTTCCAACAACTTTAATTGCTTGAGTAGCATAAAAACCTACTCTATGTTCAAATGCAAATCATGGCCAAACCTCTGTGCTTGTTCTATAAATGTGAGTTGGTGCTCTCTGCTATGGCAGTGGTGGTCTGAGCTTTTTGTGTAACCATTTTTTTCCTAATCCTTTCAATGTAATAAAAATTCTACAGTCCAAAAAATAATCCCACATATTATTATATAAATGCCAAGTAGAAAGTATTCTTAAAAAGTATTAGGGTCTACATATATTTATAAAGTAGTCATTAGTGTTCTAGTACATATTCAAAAACTTTGATTCTATTACTGGATATTAAACCTTTACATGGGTTATCATTTATCTTATCAAAGGTAAAATAGGAGAGGCATATCATACATGCACAATAGCAAATGAAATAGTGCAAAGGAAAAATATTTAGGTAATCTCATGGCATTTGTTAGAAGCCCCATTTCTGTGAATGCTAGTGTGTATGTGTGTTTGGTTAACCCAGTCTATACCTTCACAGGGCTGGAGGGTGGACACACACATACTTACTCGTGAACTGGGCGTCCCCAGTATCATTCGCCTGGGCTGTTGGAAGAAAGTGCTGGCCTTCTTCTGATGCTCCTTCCTCTTTGATTTCCATGATCAACTTTCACAGTTGTTTGAGTTCCAAGTTGTCCTTTCCAAATTTCACTTTCCAATGATTTCTGGTTTAACGTAGATGGAGCTTCACACTAAAGACCTGATATCCCACTCTGAAATTCTGTGTTTAGGAAACATCAAGAGTAAAATGTCAGTTACTGAGGATTTCAGTATAAAGCTAAGAATTATAGGTAGGTAGAGACTACAACCACCTTGAATAAAATTTCTTCCTGCCTACTCCACACATTCTTTTAGGACCAATTCCCATAGAGTTAATGCACCATAAACTCTGGGTTAAATAGATATTCTCCAAGCAATTATTATATGGTCATATGAAGGACTTCTAAATCTTTCTCCTGTAGTTCATTCTGTAAGATAGTAGGTAGCTCCAGGCCTATCAACCTAATGCTCCTAATTTAGCACTAAGAGAATATAGCATCTTGTCAAAGCATTAGCATGTTTTGTCAAGTGAATATTACATTCATTCCTTCCATTAGAATTGCCCTTTATGCTCATATCTCCATCCATCCTTGTTAGAATATTTTTTCTGACCATATAAAAATCATGTGGCATGACATTCTTCTTCCAAGAGGAGCCAACAGGTTGTACAGAAGCGTTTCCAACTTCATTATTATCCATGGAGTCTCATGCAGCTCTGCCTGATAAAGGTTTAATTGTTTGATGATTGGGGTATATGGTGAAGAGAATGAATATTTATTATAAAAAGCTAAATCTCAAGGGAAAATGAAAGCAATAGAAAATTGATGAAAATTAGCATAAGGAAAGAAAGTCTCCACAAGAATTCAATATCCACAGCCTCAAATAGTTACAAATTCATCTTCATATTTAAAACGATATAGATGACTAAGAATGAATTTTTTAAAAATCAATGTTGTTTTAAATCAAGTTACCAGCTGAATTAAAATGTATAAAAATCTTTAAACGTCAACCCAATGCCGTTTAATGAGATAGCAGCAATTGAGTTTGGTTTAGAATAATAATGTGGTCTCAAACTTCATGACTCAATAGCCACACTTTTTGTTGTTCTTAGCAAAGAGGCTTCATTTATAATTTAGCTCTAGTTTTAAAAAAATCATCTGGCAAACTTGAAATCCAGAAAACATCTTGAATGTTTAGAAAATGTTATTAATAATGTGCCAGATAAATGCATATTGGTTTCTAAGGATACAGCCAAGAATACTTTTTGGAGTAAAGTGCTATGGTACCAGCAGTTAGACCAGATCCATCAATTTGAAAAGTATGTTTTAAATTAAGATAAGCTAATGCTTCTGATTCTTTATTATTAAATTTATAAGTCTTTTTTGATAAGGACATATATATTCATTGTACCTCATGTACCCAAATGCTAATAGTGAGATAGCATCTGCAGCAGACTACAATGCATGTATGATTTGGATACAAGGATAATATAACTCATTAACTTTATTTCTTGTCCAAAGACTCAATCCACAATTCTGATCAATCATCTTTTTTTCTTTCTTTCTTTCTTTTTTTTTTTTTTT
>NW_003852436.1:3163514-3168081 GCF_000181295.1 Otolemur garnettii
GCCGGTTGAGCTATAGGCGCCGAGCCAATATATTTATTACTATTATTTGATACAGAGTGTCTCTCCGTCACCTGGGTTGGAGTTCAGTGGCATTATCATAGCTCACTGCAACCTCAAACTCCTGGGCTAAAGTGATTCTCCTACCTCACCCTCCATTGTAGTTGGGGCTACAGGTTTGTACCACTATGCTGGGAAATTTTCTTTTTCCTATTTTTTGCAGGGATGGTGTCTTGCTCTTGCTCAGGCTGGTCTCAAACTCCTGACCTTTCAGAATACTAGTATGTGAGTGTGAGCCACTATTCACATTTTAAAGGACAATCTGATAGGCACATAAAATTGCACAAGAAGATTCTGGTTAATTAGGAAGATAAGACTAACCGCAGACATAGAAAAATTAGAGACATGACAGGATGATGGTGCAAAATATGACCTGGTCAACATTAGCAGACTATAGTACAGTGCTGTTTACTTAACTAGCATCTTGATGTCAAGATAAAGGGTGTTCCGGTGGTAAGCTGCAGGTATAAGCAATGATGTCAGGGAGAATGCCCTTAGCTGTTACAGTGCTTTTAAAATAATATTTCTGGTACAGGTGTTATGTAGTATACTTCTCAGATATTTCAGATATAGTTAATGGGATGAAAATAAAATACATCAAAAATTTAGAGGAATTATAAGAAAAAGCACAGAAAACAAAAGAAGTACAGAGTCAGATTTCTTTGTGATTACATGCAAAAATCTTAATGAGGGCAATCATTTTGCAAATATTAAATAACACAACATACTATTTCTAACACTCTTTCCCTTATCACTGTCTATAGGGACTAAGCCATGATAATTATCAGTCCACAGCAGGAAATGGCAAAACAATTAGGTTAGAAGAAATAGAATGTGCTAAACTCTTTATCTCTTATTTAATGTACCTGTACCTGATTGGACAAATTCTAAAACTTTTGCATAGCAACCTGAAGACACCCCCGACATTCATAAAGCTGGAACCAGGGTTAGACAAAGAAAGGGAAGTGGGACAGAGAGTCAGGCACAGGAGAGTGATGCTCCTCTGTGGGACTATAAAGCCCATAAAGGAGGCGAAGCTCACTGGTGAATGGCAGGTGGATGTCCTGTCCTCCTTTGTAAATCTCAGAGGAGCCACCTTTAAGGTCACCCCTTCACCAACATGGAGGTTTCTCCTGAAGGAGGAAAAGGGCCCACCATCACAGGAACTCAGTTTAAACCCAGGGTTTCTCTCGGGTCCCCTCATGCACAGAAGGGCCTGAGAAAAGACTACTGGATCTCAGAAAGGATATGATGACCCAGAAGCAGAGGTTCTGGCAGTAGCTTCACAGGTCAGGAAGCAGATAGCTCTAACCAAAATTCCATAGGTTTTCTTTGCTATCTAGAGCCAAAATGAGGCCCAGGTGGTCAGAAAGCACTGACCAGGCTTAGAGAGGACAGTCTAAGGGTAACTCAAGGCAGATGGGTGAACAGTGATTGAGCCAGGACTGCCACGCCTCAGTGACAACAGCAAGTATCCACCCAGTAACACCCTGAGACCAGGAAGGTCCATTTGTTTGATGTCTCACGGTTGACCACTTTCCTCACACGTGTGACACTATCTTAGAAAGAAAAGCAAGGAAGGAAGAGAGCAAGTTAGCAGAGACATATTTAAACACAATATGTTTTTTCTAATGTGGCTTAAACTATTTTATCAAATGAAGATTTAAACAGTAGAGGATGAAAAGGTGAAAGCTTTTATTCACTTATTTTTTTTGTTCGTTTTGTCTACCTCCTCTCAGCTAGTAAATGCTTATTATAGACCAAATTATTGAAAAAAAAAAGAAGGGTCTTTTCAATGAGTGAAATTGGACATTCCTAAAAAATTAAAATGATTGTTTTCTAATTAAAATGACTTTTTGTGGAATATTTAAAAATTCCCAACATAATTGACCCTTTAAAATAAATAAAGGAATTTCTTTTAAATATCGAGAAAATGTTCAATTAAAAAAATTAGCTTAATACAAAGAAAATAAAATTTCCATAGTAAATATTCTTTTTGTAAACATCCCATTTTTTTCCCTAGCAAAGAATGTAGGCTGAGGCTTGGGGATGTTTTCATAGTTATGGATTTTATAAAATTCAATTATTCATCTAAATCTTAAGGTGGTTTACAATTTTAAAAGTTGTATATAGTCATATGGGATTTGTGTGTAGAAGTAAACATCTCCAACAAATTCAAGCATCCCCATTTGTTTTAGTAGAGTTAAGACTGATCAATATAACAAATTGTGAAAGGTAAGACACATGTTTTTTGATTTTTGCAGAAGT
The DNA here is from genome assembly GCF_000181295.1 of Otolemur garnettii. Taxonomy (NCBI): domain Eukaryota; kingdom Metazoa; phylum Chordata; class Mammalia; order Primates; family Galagidae; genus Otolemur; species Otolemur garnettii. The sequence continues at coordinate 3,165,840 of NW_003852436.1, forward strand.
ATGAGGACAGAACGTAAATTGTCTGTTTAGTGACTTTCTCTTTTAACTATTTGGAAGTACGCTGTTCTATATACAGCTGAGTGGATCATCATCTGGAACTTTTAACAAGGCAATATTTTCACCTTCTACCAAAACAACAGAACAACAACATCATTTCATTTCAAAAAGACATTAAATGCCTTCCATATATGTTTAGTAGCATAGAAAAATTACTATAAGTTTGTTGTCAATAAATTACAGAAAAAAACCCATCTATACATATGCTGTATATCTATGACATGCACACCATGGAGCCATGGGCGTGCATGACTCAAATCTCCCATCCAGACACCTGCTGTGAGAAATATGAGTGGCCAAGCCTCCGGCTACCCTGTGTTTAGGATGCTGGGAAGTCCTCATAGGACTTCTGGCTTTCTGGGTTGCTCTCAGATGGTGACTAAGCATGGCAGGAGTAGTAGAGTCAAGCCATTTCTGCCTGATGTAGAATTCTGCCAGCAGGAAATCTCTGTTCTCTAGCGCTTCACATCAGGTCAGCCAAGACTTTCTCAGAGCTGCGCTATGGTCTAAGGCTCTTTCCATATAATGCTTCTTCTCTCTCTGTGTGTGCAGAAGTGTCACACAGGAGTATTGCAGTGTGAAGATTCTCATAGTTACTCTGCTCCCTCACACCTTTATTCTCCCCAAGTGCTCTCCTGATCAATCTCTTGCAGGTATCATTTCATCTTGGCATCTGGTTCTAGAGAACTCAAACTGACACAAGCACTCAGTAAACAATACCTAGGGCATATTTCTGCTCTATCAGGAATTTCTGAATTTTATTATTTTATGTACTTATGCATGTATGCATCCATGTGTTTATTTGGGATGATCCATAACAGAACAGAAATTCTCAGACATAAATTAATTTGTAAACTCAAAACAGTTTAATCAAATTTTCCTCCTATGAAGCAATATACAAATATGGAGGGGAACCTGTAATATTCGTATTCTCTATTAGCTTCTTACCAAAATGTAGTATTTCTCTAAGCCAATTATGGAGTTGAGTTGATGACAACCTCTGATATCAAATATGCGGAAGAAATGAATCATGTGACATGCAATGGTTTTGTATATTCCATTCTGCCATCTCCAAATGCTTCTCCAATTCTATGGGCCAGGTTAAAATACCTTCTCCATGATAATTCCCTACTTTCTTCAGCTGAAAAAAATATCATATTCCTCTAAATTTCCCTAGTAATTTATCTTATGGAATATATTGCTATTTTCTAGTTTATATATATATATATACACATACATATGTATATATATGTATTATCCTCCAATATTTTATAAAATAACTTTGAGTCAGAGTCCAAGTCTCTTCCTCTTCTTTAATTACCCAAAGCATTAAGGAAAATACCAATGAATACTAGATAAATCTATTAATCCATTTATTTTATAAACAAACATTTATTAAGAAGTTACTCTGCAGTAGGCACTGAGCATTCAGAGACAAATAACTTAGGAGTTTCCTTTAAAGTAGTTCAGAATCTTAGGAGGAGGAAAGCAATGGACTGTGATAGATGTAGCGAAAGGGGTGTCATCAGAGTAAGGGGCAGAAGGAAAGGATAGTAAACTAAGGGCTCAAATAATTGAAGACGAGTTCATGGTAAAGGTTTCAGGAAATGGACTAGGTGAACAGGAGAGGCATTAGAAATTCCAGGCCAACACAGCAGTAGGAACGAAAAATGTGGGAAAATAAAACTATGACAAATCAGAGAACTGTAAATAGTTTGGTTTAGCTAAAATATAAGATGTTGATTTTTTTTTCCATCCTAGCAATGGATGGTTAACATAACATATAAAACAGATAAAAGAGAGCTGATCTGTTTGTGCAGGAGGTGGGAAGTATGAGTCCTATTCAACTCCTGCCCTCACTTTTCCTCTCATAAATTTCCCGAAACACCTTCTTAGAATTCAATCTGAAAACTTCATCAATCTTTTTTTTCTTTCTTTAAAAATAAATTGAAATGCTGAAGTGACATAGCTAGAATCAAAGACAGAGAGAAAGTAAAGAATAAGGAGAAAGGGAAAAGAATGATGGGTCAGGCAAATCTAGATTATATAATCCACCATAATGAGCGGAAGAGAAGTGAGTAGAATACAAAGAGTGCTATGAAATTAAGAATGTTGTCTCCAGCTTGGCACCTGTGGCTCAAGTGGCTAAGGCACCAGCCATATACACCTAATGTGGCAGGTTCAA
>NW_003852436.1:3168283-3184330 GCF_000181295.1 Otolemur garnettii
AAAAAAAAAAAAAAAAAAAAAAGAATGTTGTCCCCAATGGTCTCTTTTTTTTTAATTTTCAAGAACAAGTCATATTTATGAACTCAGTCTAGGGAAAGAGTTTTCAACCCAACTTCAAAACCATAAAGAACTAGATTAATGAATGTCTGACCACTTTAAAATGTTCTATGAGCAAAAGATACCATACAAAGTGAAAAAACAAAGTGCATACTGGAAAAAATATATTCATAAAATAGAAGGTTTCAAGGTACTATGTAGGATGTACAAAGACATAAAGAATACCTCCACAAAAATCTCAACAAAAAAAGGCAAATGATACATAAATTTCCCTTAACTAATAAGAGAGAAGATATTGTATGACAACCAAATAGTCTAAAATATAAAAAAAGATAGAGAAGCCTCCATGGAGCAGAACATGGTAGAAAGAGATGTTGAACCCACAATAAGTTGATAAGAATTCAGCCAAAATGCTCACAGCTAATGAATTACTACAGGAAATTCATGGGCTAACACGAGAGTACAGCAGCACTCCTGAGATCCTTAACTCAAAAATATTTTGTGCTCACTAACAGATTCTTCTTCGTGGACCTCATCCAGATGCTCATGAAAAAAACTGGACAGTGGGAATCTAGACAGTGTCCCTTTGTAACACAAGCCTTCCAGAGGGTATCAGTGGTCATTTCAGGAAAAGTACAATCTACCACTTGGATCCTCCTCTCTATAGAGGGGAAAAAAAGGAGATCTTTCTGACATTAGGGCGCAAGTGAAGACTCTTTGTATTAAGGGATAAAAACATGGGAAATCTCCTTGGGACCAGACCACTAAAGGTCCTCTGACCCTCTATTGCCTAAGATCAAGCATAAAATACAACAGTGAATTCCTCTGTCCCCTCCCACCAGGCAAGCAAAGAAACAAGTGACAGAAGGCTATACAGCACTAGTGAAGGCACAGAAGAATGTCTTGGAAACCTCTCAGGTAGAAACTCCCAAGAAAAGCTTAGAAATTGAGAGCAGAGACCCGGCGCCCATAGCTCAGCCCTATATGGGCTGGTAGGTTCAAACCCAGCCCAGGCCTGCTAAACAATGACAACTACAACAAAAAAAAAATAGCTGGGCATTGTGGCGGGACCCTGTAGTCCCAGCTACTAGGGATCTTGAAGGCAGGAGAATTGCTTAAGCCTAAGAGTTCTATGAGCAAAAGAGTTCTACTGAGAGTGACATAGTGAAACTCTGTCTAAAAAACAAAACAAAACAAAAAAACTTTGAGAGCAAAAAACCGCCAGCCACCCAAACCCCACCTAAGCACAATTAAATTCTAGTGTAGAAGAGGAGAAAAGGAGGAGGAGGAGGAGATAAAAGAAAGAGGAAGAAGAAGATAAGGACAGAACTCGGGGGAGGGGGGAGGGGAAGAGAGGAAGAAAAATGGTGTCAGGAGAGAAAGCAAAAACACAATCAAGAGAACCAGACTCAGACACTACATATAGATTGGAACTATCAGAAAGAAAATATGCTAAAAATTCTGGTGGAAAAAGTCGATAACTTGTATAACCAGGTGGGGAATGTTAGTAGGATGATAGAAGCTATTAATACAAGAATAAATAAAACTGAAATGCCAGGAATGTGAAACAGTAATAGAGAAAAATTATCCCTTTAATAGGCTTACTATTTAACACAGCCAAGGAAATAATCAGTGAACTTGAAGATTCATCAATAGATATTGCCCATCTTAAATACAAAAGGTCGAAAAGCATATAAGAGCATCCAAAAGCTGTGTGATAATACAAGCAGCTTAATATATGAATATGTGATATGAATCTTAAAGGAAAAATAGGACAGAATAAATATTTGAAAAGATAATGGCTGAGGATTTGCCAAAAGTATTAAAAAAATCAAAGCTTATATCCAAGAAGCTCAGAAAACACTAATCCTACACACACACACACACTCACTCTCTCTTTTTAATAAATGAGATCAATCAAACAAAAAACAAAATACTTCCACAAACATTATATTCAAACTACCAAAAACAAAAGGTAAGTAGACAATTTTGAAGGCAATTAAAGCAAAAACGATAATTCCATATAATGGAACAAAGTAAAGAACTACGGTGGACTTCTTATTAGAAACTATGTAATTCAGAAGTCAATGGAGTGACATCCTTAAAATTCTGAATGCGAACAAAGGAAACAAAAATTTTTAAAAATAAAGACTTTTATCCACATAGACAAATTAATAATGCATTATCAGTGGACTTGCACTGTATGTTAAAGAAAGTTCTTTAAGCATGATCTAACAAAGCTATACTTAGCTCTATAAAAGCAATGAATAGTGCTATAAAAAAATAAAAATAAAAAGTCTATGTTAATTTCACCCTTTCTTATTTTTAATGACTACTAAAGATAATTGCTTAAGACAGAGGCTGGTGAGACTTTTTATTTTTGTTAAGGATCAGGTAGTAAATATTTTGTGCTTTGTGGGCCACATAGTTTCTATCACAACCATTCAACTCTGCTGCTGTAGTGAGTGAAATAATTGAAAATACACAAATAATAGGCATGGCTGTATTATGACAAATTTTATTTACAAATTGGTATTCTGGATTTGGTGTGTGTTCCAGAGTTTGCCAACCACTTGCCTACAGCAAATATAGCCATGCATTGCACTTTTGTAGCATATATAAAAATATAATACTGCATATAGGACCAAAAGTATAACATCAATAGCAAAAAGGATCGGAGGAGAGAGGGGAGTATATTGTTTGCTTGTTTGGTTCTTATACTAACAGTATAGTATACAATTACACAAGTAAGAACTGTGAAGTTAAACTGTGATTAATTAAAATGTATATGATAGATAATTCCCATGGTAAGTACTAATAAACTTTTTAAATAAGAATACATAACAAGCTAGTAGAAAAAAGGAAAAATGTCTACAATGCAAATGCTAGTCAATAGAAACTAGATGGACTATATTAATGCCAAACAAAATAGATGAAACAGCAAGGAACATCAGCAGGGACATTATATAATTACAAATTGGTTCATTCACCAAGAAGACATAACAATCCTAAATGTGAACGTGAATGTACTCAATAATAGAGCCTGGGGACACATGCAGCCAAAACAGACAGAACTGAAAGGAGAAATAGACAAAGGTTAATATATGTAGGTATAAAAATTCTACTCTTAAAAACTGACATAGAAAGGAAATCAGTAAAGATATAAAAGGCTTAAATAACACTCCCAACATCTTGACCAAACTGACATTTATAAAATACTCCACCTAACAGCAAGAGGACACACATTTTTTTTGAAACTGCACATAGAATATTCACTAAGATTTTATTTTCAGTCATAAAATAAATCTCAATACATTTAAAATAAATGTAACCATAACAAGTGCATTTTCTGGCCACAATGAAATTAAACTAGAAATCACAGAAAGATATCTAGAAAATCTTTAAATATTCAGAAATTAAACAATGTTTCCAAATAACCTATGAATCAAAAAGGAACCTAGAAATAAAGTTTATATTTATTTTAGTCAAAATAAAATCTCATTACCTATCAAAATATGCTTGGAGGAAAAATTACAGTGTTAAATGTTTATATTCAGAAAAAAAGTTTATATTACAACAGTACGCTTTGAATCAATGATTAAAGTTTTCACCTTAAAACTAGAAAAAGTACAAATAACTCTAAAACCAGAAGAATAAAAAAAGTTTAATAAACACAGCTGATAAAAATGTAATTTCCAGTATATGTTAAAGATTTTTTTTTGGACAGAGTCTCACTTTTTGCCCTTGTAGAGTACCATGGCATCATAGTTCACAGCAACCTCATACTCTTGGGCTTAAGCAATTCTCTTGCCTCAGTCTTCCGAATAGCTAGCACAACAGGTGCCCTCCACAATGCCCGGCTATTTTTAGAGATGAGGTCTCACTCTTGTTTGGGCTGGTCTCGAACCCATTCAATGAAAAGAAACTATCAAAATACATAAACTGGTAATTCAAAACTATTAATCACAATTGTTAAAAAACATAATATTAATAATAAGATTCTCAACTTCACTAGTAATCGGGGAACTGTAAATAAAAACCAATTACATATAACGATATAAGCTATCAACAAGTAAAAATTTTAGTATCAAAACCTCAAATATTGGTAAGGATGAGAGAAATGTCAAGTTTTATACACTGCTGATACTCCAGCCACAATGGAAAATAATTTGGTAATATTTAATAAAGTTAAAAAGTGATTTTTCTTCTAAGCAATCTAGAGAAATTCTTGCAAATGAATTATCAAAGGACAATTTGAAGAATGTTAATACCAAATGAAGTTCTAATAAAATATTGGGAGAAGGCTAAATGTCCATCAAAAATAAAATAAATAATACATTATGATTTATTCATTCTATATAAGCAGAAAAATGAATAGATCTTTGTTTCACACGGCAACACAGGTAAACTTCACAAAGTATTGAGGATAAAGAAGGAAGACAGAGAAGGAAGAGACCAGAGGCAGGGAGAAAGAGGAAGGTGGGATTTATAGAAATTTTTACACCACGTAAACAGTTGCTTAGGGCTATAGACACATGAAGTGCGTTACAGAGAAATGCATGATAAACCCTAAAATCAGAAGACTTGTGATGTCCGAGAAGAAGGAGGGCCACAGGAGGGAACAGGCGATCTTCAATAATATTGGGAAAGTTTTATTTCTTAAACTGTGTAATAGAAACAAAATATGTTTTTCTTTATACTGTTTTAAATGTTCGCTATGAATTTAACTAAAAAGAGGGAGAGTCATGTGTTGAGAGGAAATAGTAAGGAAGTACAATAGGAGCTTTGAGAAGAAAGGCGGAGTTTTGAGCTGACGTTTATTAACACTAGGTAGGGAACAAGCAAGCACATGTGATGGTAGCTGTGTGGGTCCAGCAGCCCTGAAGCCCACAGCTTTGTGAGGGTCTTAGTCTAACCAGCTATGTGACTCTCTCCAGCAGTACCCAACAGCCTGAAGAAGGATGGTATATATAGTGGACAGCATGCTGGGATTTTTTTCCCCTAGTTCAGGGAGAAAGGGACAGCCTCGGATACTGTCCTGACAGTGTGACTCGAGAGCCTCTAGGCTGGGCTGGGCAATCATTAAAAAGGAGAAAGCTGTAAAATATTGGGACATGAAAGACGTATTCATTTCTAAGTGATGTGAAGTTCAGGATACAGTCATGAGATAAATGGGTGGCTGAAACAGAGTGGTGCTGACAGTCACCAGAGTCAGTAAGACAAAGAAGCGACGCTTTAAGGTTGCTAGATGAGTTACTTGTGTAGAAATTGAAATCGCCCAAAGAATGCAGTCAGGGCCTGGGGACCAGAGAGAGTACATGCCTAGGAGAAATGTCTGCAGGCACTAGGAGTTTGGAGAAGCATGTAAACATGAGCAAAAGTGTGATTCAGCAGTGAGGCAACTTGTGGCATTAGGAAGATAGTAACTCTGCTTTGTGGCGTGTGGCCTTAGACAGTAATCTAGGCAGTGAGGAAGCAGTGCCTTATGAGAGTCAGGTTTCCATTAAGGCAAAAAGACACACACACAAAAAATCCCCAAAGAGGTGTGAGGTAAAAGAGACTGTCACAGCAATAGAAGGCCCCATGGACACTGTATGTTTTAAAAATGACAAGATCAAGGGAAAATTGAGTCACAGCCAACTAAACACATGCAATAGGGGATGATGCGGCGGGCAAGGAGAAATGACAGAAGGTGCCTGTGGCTTAGGTGGCATCCTATGATAACTGGGACATGAGGCATCCTATGATTAGCAGATCTGTGTGCTAAACGGACTTCTTGTTAAAGATGTTTCCTGGCCTGTGCAGGCGGAAGTCCGGGCAGGGGATGTTTGAGGCTTGATGATGCTATATACCTGTAGCTTTTGTTTTGGTTTCCAAATAGTGCTTTGTTATAAAGTGTTGAATGAATTATTATTTCCTATCAATGTGAAAAAGAAATAGAATAGCAAGTCATTCTGCCAGTGATGTGCTTTGCAGTTGCTAAGCCATTAAACTTGTCACTTTAGGCTGGGTGCAGTGGCTCACACCTATAATCCTAGCACTCTGGGAGGCTGAGGCAGGTGGATTACTTGAACTCAGGAGTTTGAGACTAGCCTGAGTAAGAGGGAGACCTGGCCTCAACTAAAAATAGAAAAACTAGCCAGGCATGGTGGCAGATGTCTGTAGTCCCAGCTACTTGGGAGGCTGAGGCAAGAGGATCTCTTGAGCCCAACAATTTGAGGTTGCTGTGAGCTATAATGCCATGGCACTCTACCCAGGATGACAGAGTGAAACTCTTGTCTCAAAACTAAAACAAAAAAACATTCACTTTACAGTAATGTCTTAAAACTTCTGAAGCCAGGACTTCATTCTGGAAAACCAGACATTTTTCACAATGACAAGTCCCTTAAAAACCTTCTAGACACTTGAAATTTGCAAAACAGAGCATGATGGGAAGGGCTTCTAAGGGTGGGCCCAGGGCCAAGTGATGTCTAAAAGAGGTAAAATGAGAAATATGATCCAGGTGGGCACTTGCTCTGACATTGCTGCTCCTGTCCCCTCCTGGGAAACAGGAGAAACATGCCTTTGAAGGCGACCATCATTGTAGAGTCACAATATTCAGAGTTTTACAACAGGGCCTCTATGCTCAGTTAACAGGCATTTATTTTGATTTGACATCATTCAAAAGTAATAGTAGAATAAAAAACAAAGTTTGTGAAAAAAGTCCCCTTTGAGGAAAATGGAATAAATTGTTAAATTCTGTATTTTAACTGAAAAAAAAATCAAGCCTGCATTTAAAGGTCAAAGGCACTCCTGGTTTCTTGTGGGGACTGCTGACCAGGCAGAGGATAACTCCTGTCAGAGGAGGGGGTGAGTGGACATAAGACGATGTTTCTGCCCAGGCAAACCAATTCCATCAGGAGACAATTGAATTCTCCAGGCTGTCAGTATGATTTTCCTACCAATATTAAATTCAGTGAGGACCTGGTTTGTCAAAAGAAGAATAAAGATGAGAGTTGTCAGAGCTCTGGTTTTATCAAAAATTTGGAAGTCAACCAGTTCAGGGGAAGACTAGCATTGCAACTAGTTAGTGATGGTCTCCTCGTGTTTACCATGAGGACATGGCACACACAGGAGACAGATAGAGAAGACACATGCACCAGTGAGACCCAACAGCAAAAGTTGTTAAGGGTTTTGCCCCTCAAATCGTGGTCCCTGGAGCAGCACATCTATGCTACTTGGAAGCTTGTTAGAAATGCAGAACATTGAGCCACACTCCAGATCTACTGAATTAGAATGTATATTTTAGCAAAGGTGATTCCAAAGCACATTTAGCTTGAGAAACACCACCTTAAGGCATAGAAGACCCCCCGGGCCCAACCCAAAAAATGGCAAATCTGAATAGGGAATTCTGCCAGATAAAAAGCCACTGCGAGCTAAAGGCTCATGGTACTTAACTAGACTTCTTAAACTGTTGCCAGGAGCTGTCATGGATCCTGGCCTGGGCTTCAGTCTCTGCAGCCATTGGTTCCTCTTCTACTGTCAGTGCTTCCAGGCTGTCTACAACCCCATAATCTCGGTTCTCTGTAGAGGCTGCTGGACACCTGCCCACTCTCTCACCCACTTCCTTATGATGGGCTCTTGACATCGATCAGGCCTGGCTTAGCCTAGATTCTGTCTCCAGCTCTTATTCCCTTTCATCTTTGCTCTCCCAGCCTCACCTCTGCTGCCTGACTCTTGGCAGTCCACTCAACTCTTGGCAAAGAAAGACCAAGTTACCTCTGGGGCTAAACAGAGCCAGTTCATAGCATGCCAAATTTTGGAATGTGTTGGAGGTTGGCCAGAGCAGAGGGCAGCTCACAATATGAAATAGTATCTTAATGTCCTCAAAGCAGGATCATCCAGAATCTGGTAAGTCATTAAAATGCCTGCACTGTGAGTTTTAGAGCATAGAGCTGTTCAAGCTATTGTGGCACATGGAAACACAGAGGGGGAGTGGGAGGGAGACCAGAGATACAATCAATTCCATGAAATTCAATCGATGAGAATGCCACCTTTTTTATTCTTCTATGGAAATACCAAATCAAAAGAGGCTCTACTAATATCCATCTATAATAAAAAGGGTGACATAGTGCTATATCTGCTACTCTTCTTGAAATCGTTTTTAGCCAATAGTAGTAACAATTCTCTGAGTATGTTCATGTGTTATGCCTTGTGTTATGCCTTTTACATGCATTAAATTAAACTTCATAACAAATTTATAAAATAATTCCAGTTTTACAAGTGAAAAATAAAAGTTTTAATAATAATTTGTTCCTAAGAATCAAAATCACCGCAATATCACTTAATTCCAGCCCACATCACAAAGCCCTGAAGCTGCAGCTTCTGGCATGGATCTGGAGAGAAGGGAACATTTTTGCACTGCTGGTGGGATTGCAAACTAGTATAGCCTCTATGGAAAGAAGTAGGGAGAATTCTCAAAGAACTAAAAGTCAACCTTCCACGTGATTTAGCAATCCCATTATTAGGTATCTACCCAGAAGAACAGAAATCATTTTACTACAAGGACATTTGCACCAGAATGTTTATTGCAACTCAGTTCATAATTACCAAGTCAGAACCAAACCAAACACCTATTAAACCATGAATGGATTAACAAATGGTGGTATATGTACACCATGGAATACTACTCAGCCAGGAAAAGATGGAGACTTTACATCTTTTATGTTTACCTGGAAGGAGTTGAAACATATTCTTCTTATTTAAGTATCTGAAGAATGGAAAAAAGTATCCAATGTACTCAATAGCAATAGGAAACCAATATAGTATAAACAACTACATACTCCCAGGAAAGAAAAAAAAAATAGTACAGTCTAGCAAGGGGGAAGAGAAAGGAGAGAGAGATGAGGGGGTAGGAGGTAGGCAACTGGTGGGATCCCACTTAATGTGCACAATGTGAGGGCATTTAGCATGCGCCCTGGGTTAAGAGCTCACTACAGTCTAAACTTTACCTTAGAAATGAAAACAATGGACCTTCATATTAATCTGAAATCAAAGAAAATAATACTCGTTTGTTCCAGTACCTACTTAATAATTGGAAAAACCAGGATGTCAATTTGAGTCTCCAATTCTAAATTTTTGAACTTTTATTATCCCTTGGGAGAGAAATTAGGGAAGATGGTCTAGAAGATATTTACCTTACATTTGTATTATTCTTATACTTAAAAATAAAAACTCCTAAAAAAAACCTTATAACCTATCAATACAGCATTTAGACCCCAAAGACCACAACCCATAGGTGGAAAAGAGAAAATCAGGGCATTATATATTTTTAGAATCCCATTCATAATATCCTGTCTGTTCCAGACATATCCATCTCTGGTTATTTTAAGAGGTCTTGCAACGAATGTATGTTTTGTCGACAAACCAGTATGAAAAAAATCAAGAACAAAAATTCAAAATCATTCAAGTTTGAACAGAAAATCTAATTGTTGAAAACATACAGTTTTCTAGACCTAGCATTCTGGTTACTCAACAAAGAGACAATATTTTCTTTTGTTGTTTCTTTGAATTATAGGATACTCTGTTGGAGATCACAATTCCAGTTGAGAAGTAATTCCAAATCACAATGAGTAACAAATGATCAGGGAAACCAGCAAAATCTTGACATTTAAATGGACAGGAAGAAGCACTGTCCTTTTGGTTCACTACAATTAAGAGGTCACTTTGTGGTTTTTAATTAGGATAAGAACATGTTGGTCTCCTCCACTGTACACAAAATAAAGAGGGAGCTTCTATCAATCTGTGACATGACCTCCTTAATCTCAAGAACTCACAGGACATAAGATTTCAACTAGAATTTAAATAGTTTCCAACAATGTCCTGATGCCTTGATGGGGAACACATGGACCATCTTTGGAACTATAGCGAGTCAGCCATCTGATGAGTTATATTTTGTCTGTGTCAATCAGCAGAAATGCAAACATCCTAAAGAATTACATATAATACAAATTAAAGATGTGAATACATGCTTGGCTTAATTGCAATCTCTTTGAAGCAGTTTGGTTCAATAAACCTACCTATCAGCACTCTGTAAAATACTGTAATTAACATGTTTCCACAGAACAGAAAAATGAAGAGCTTTAAAACAGACCAGGGGTCATATCATGTAAGTGACGAGAACACCAATAGCCAGAGACAGACTAGAAGTGCTCTATGTACCCAGCTGGCGAGTGGCCACACAGAGATTCTAGAGGCATTTTGTTTTGAAGAAAACTCTTTTTTTTTTAGAGACAGAGTCTCACTTTATTGCCTTTGGTAGAGTGCTATGGCGGCACCGCTCAAAGCAACCTCCAACTCCTGGGCTTAGACGATTCTCTTGCTTCAGCCTCTGGAGTGGCTGGGACTACAGATGCCTACTACAATGCCTGGCTATTTTTTCTTGCAGTTTGGCCGGGGTGGGGTTCAAACCTGCCACCCTCAATATATGTGGCCGGCCCTACCCATTGTGCCACAAGAGCCACCCTTGAGGGGAACTTTTTAGTCTTCTCTTCTGTGTGACACTCTTGGTTGCTTCTCATATGTCATCTAAAGGATAGAAACATTCACTGGATTTTTCAGAAAAGATTGAAATTTCCCAGCAACATTTTCTTCTATAAATACTTCATGGGACACATTGTATTTTGCTTACTTAACAAAAGCTTGATAACCCTGAGCACCACATATACTTGAAAACAAAAATTGCTATCACACAGCAAAGGTTTAAGATAAAGAAACCCAAGGGTTATATAACAGTTCACTGGATGAATAAGGACTTTTAAATACCATCCTCTCAAAACCTAAGTAAAGGACAAGAGTTTATTTTCCACAATTGGGAGGGCAGGTGTTTTTTTTTCCTGATACTTTTCTTCAAAAAAAAGAAAATCCTGCATATTTCACATATAACAATTCCCAGAAGCCCATCTCCAGCCTGTCTCAAGAAGTAGAAATGTATAGGGAAAATTTTAGTTCGGCTGGAGATTGATTCTTTCTTTATGAGGACTAAAGACGAAGACTCTGAAGAAGTACGTCTTTAGCAGTGCCAGATGTTTCAAAATCCTTACAAACATATATCCTGAAGAATAGTTAAATTCCATGTTACCCAAGCAAAACTAAAACCGAAACTTTGATGGTATGCTCAGGGCATTTCTAATACAGACATCATAACAAGTTATTAATTCCTAGAGCTGATTGAATTCTTTATGATGATAAATTTCAGGTTCAAATTAGTATTGACTAAATTATCTATAGTTTCTGATGATGAATTACTCATTTTCTTTTGAAATTTCACATTTCAAAGTAAGACAGATAACGAATTTAATTAAAATTTTATCTTCTGCTTTTTATTATGGCAGGCAAGAATAAATGTATATATGTGATTATTATAATTTCACTTTTGCTCTCCAGTGAAGTTCACAGAGTGCCTGAGGTTATCTGCCAAGAATTTAATACAGCATAACTAAGTTTTCTCATTCCTACTGCCTACTGCATACACATAATGCATCTTAATTCCTTTCACTACAGGCATTTCCCTTTTTCTCTGCTATGTACACAATCACATGCTCTACCTTAAAATATTTATTCAGTAAAACTTCACTAAAATAAGAATAAAAGCAAACAATGAAAAAGAGAAATTCAATTGCTAAGCTGGAACTGGCTGAAATATCTATTAATACAAAAAGAACCAGGGCAAAGCAGTGAAGTTCTAGTCTAGGCTGTTGCCCCACCAGCAAGTTCATCTACCATTTCTCTGTGCATCTCAGGGAATGAGAGACAAATCACAGGCTGATCTGACAAAGCCCCTGTATAATACGAGCTAAGCTTCCGTGCTCAGCTGCAGTAGCTAAAGGATTATCACTGAGGAAGGAGAAGGCTCGCTGCTCAAATGTTCAGTGAAAGTGTGTTATTAAGTTAAGCCTGGGCACTGAGTAAAATGCATAGACTTTCCTTCCTCCTTTCCCACCTTCTTAATCTCAAGTGGAAGATCCCCAGTTTTTAAGATTGCTTGGACCTCTGTGTAAGGAAAAATGAGGAAATGCCATGATCATTCATTCATGGGACATGTATTTACTGGGCATCTACTATATAGAGTGTGCTACTGTGATAGAAAAGCGTCCTTTTACATTCTGCCCTTCCCAGACTACTAGTTTCAATCCTTAATTAGCATAAGCCACATAATACCCACCTCTGCACACCGTCCTAAACACACCTGGACCCTTGCACTTTTTAACATTTAAAACTTCCCTAAGTCTTTTCCCCTTAGTGAACTACTCTGAGAATTTCATCACTAGTTTCTGTTCTCTGGTAAGTTAATACATTTAACTTTGTTTGACTATGTCTTATTGCTGTTTGGGGGTTTTTCTTGTACTCTTTGATGCTACGTTATCTAGTTTGCACACCTGAATCTCTCTCACCTGGCTCTTACCATTACAGTAACTCAGCTTGAGGATGCATGGCAGAGTGAGTAAGACCTGACTGTGGATCCAAACTGCCACGCCCTTCCATGAACTCTGGAATCTTGGGCAATTACTTAGCCAGACTGTTCCTTAGTTTCCTCATCAAAAAATGAGAAAATGTTAATACCTGTCTTGTAAGTTGTGGAAAGAGGTAAATAAATTAATGTATGCGATGTTTTTATGTGTTCTATTTCTAGCCAAGCTGAAACAATACCTCTAAAAGATAATTTATCTCTCTAATTAACAGTAAATACAAAAAGCAAGATACCTAAGGATTCTAAAATATATAGCAAAAAAATAGTTTTAAGGAATTAAAATCTGGAGATGTTAACCTCATTAGAGTACATTTTTCATTTTTTTCCACCATTTTTCTTATGATTTTTGTCAGAGGACAGTCTCCATTTTTTGGCATGGGCCATAAAACAGACAATGACCAATTTAAAAGAAACAGAATCATACAAAATATGTTCTTAAACCGTGATGGTATTAAACTGGAACTAACAGAAAAAATCTCTGAAAAATACAAATATTTAGATATGAGGCAACACACTCATGTATCAAATTTATGGGTTGCAGCTATAGTAGTGCTTTCAAGGAGATATTGAGTGCTTACATTGGAAAAGAAGTCTCAAGTAAATAAAGTAAATTTCCAGCTTAGAAAACTAGAAGTACACTAAACTAAAACTAGACAGAAAGAAAAGGGGAGGAACAAAAAGAAAATCAGAAATTACTTCAATTGAAAATTAAAACAATAGAGAAAATCAAAAGCTAATTATTTGAAAAATCAATAATATTGACAAACCTAAAAAAGAATAGAAGACAGAAGATATAAATTACTAGGATCAGAAATAGAAGAGGAATGGCACAATAGACTATGAACATTAATATTATAAAAGGACAATATTATGAAGATAAACAGAACAACTCAGATAAAATGGACCAGTTTCTTAAATGATACAACCAAATTTCATTCAAAAAGAAATAGATAACCTGAATAATCACTTGACTATTACAGAAATTAAATTTGTACTCAAAACCTACAAAGAAATTCTATGCCTAGACAAGGTTCTCGATTGAATTGTACCAGGAACTTGAAAAACAAATAATAAAAAAATCCATACAAACTCTTCCAGAAAACAGAAGAGGAGCGAATACTTCCCAACTCATTTCATGAGGCTAGTATTACCCTGATACGAAAACCAGACAAAGACACTGTAAGAAAACATGTATAAAAATCCAGATCCTTCAGAAACTTAGACACACACAAAAATGATCAATCAAATATTAGCCATGGGAAAATCAAATTCAGCAGTACATAAATATAAATATAAAAGCACATAAAATATATTATTGCCAATAGGGGCCTGTCCTAGCAATATAAAACTGAATCAATATACAGAAGTCAATGAAAATAATTTGTTATGCTAATGCACTAAAAAAGAAAAACATACCAGAATTCCTAGAGATGAGGGGGGGAAAAAAAAGCATTTGACTAAATTCAACATGCACAAAATAACCAAAGACTAAGCAATTTATAAAAAGAAATTCCTTGATTTGATAACAGGCATTACTGGTGGTAAAAGCAATGATTATTCACTCCCAAAATGGGAACAGACAAAAATGCCCACTCTCATCTCTTCCCTGCAATATCATATTGGAGACATGATGCCTATGCAATAAAACAAGGAAAAGAAATAAAAGACACGCAGATTGAAAAGAAAAACTAAAGTTGTCTTTATTTATAGATAACATAATTGTCTGCATAGAAATTCCTGAAAAATTTCTACATTAACAAGCTAGAAACAATAAGTGAGTTTATCATATACAATTTTTCATTGTCAATTATGCCTCAACAAGGCAAGGAGGGGAGGAATGCTAGTGCTGCATTCTGAAATCTGGAGGAACTCTGAAAACATGTGCTGAGTGAAAGGACCACACACTGTACAATTCTTTCTATATAAAATGTCCAGAGAAGACAGATACATAGACATATGTATTATTAGTTATTAGTGCTTGCCTAAGGCTGAAGAAGTTGATGGGAAGTTGTGATGACTTAGGGATGTGGGGTTTCCTTTTAAGAAAATAAAAAAAGTTCCTTAATTGACTATAGTGATAGATGTACAGCTCTGTGAATATACTAAAAACCACTGAATCGTATATACCTTAAATGGCAGAATTGTACCCATTAAAAAATCAGTAAATGATTTTAAATAAAGTTTTTTAATGAGTTTATCAAAACACACAAAACAAAGTCAATACATGACAAGCCTTTCTATGTCAGTAAGCCAGGAAAAAAAAAAAAACAATTAGAAACCTTCCTAAACTATTATAGTAGCAAGAAAAATCAGATTCTTAGAAATAAAGAAGAGAAAATGTGTGCAGGATCTATATGCTGTGATCTAAAAACACTTATGGAAGAACTCAAATAAGATGTATTTATATGGGAGATATACCACGTTCATGGGTTAGAAGACTCATCATTGTCAAAATGTTCATTTCCCCTAAACTGATTTACAGATTCAATATAATCTCAAGCAAAATATGGGCAAGATGTTTTTGTAGATATCAAGAAAAAGCTAATTATAAAATGTATATGGAAGGGCAAAGGAAAAATATCCAAAACAGATCTAAAAAAGCAGAACAAAATTAGAGGACTCAACCTACTTAATTAAAAAAAAAATAACAAAAAGATCTTGGGAAAAATAGATAGAACAATAAAACAAAGATTATATATATATACTTACATGACCAATTTATTAAAAGATGCAAAAACAATGAAATGAAGAGGAACAAGATGGTGTTACAATTACATACCCATGTGCAAAGGAGAAAAAGAACATAACTCAGACCTCATACAATTAACTCATATTCATCATCTATTTATAAAACTTAAAACCATAAAACTTCTGGAGGATAATATAGGAGAAAATAAGATTGATATTATCAAAGATTCATTAATATGACACAAAGGTTACAACCCATAAAAGAACATAAATGATAAAATTTACTTTACTAAAATGAAAAACATCCACTCTGTGCAAGACACCATTAAGAAAATGAAATGAGAAGCCACATTGGGAAAAATACTTGCAAAACTTATATCTGATGAAGAATTTCAATATATAGTATTTTAAGATCTCTCAAAACTCTAAGATAAAAATATCCCCTAAATTTGGGTAAATGGTATTTGGTATCACTAAAGAAGATACATAAGAAATATTTTTCATAAGCACGTGAAAAAATGTTGTGTCATTAATCCTCAGGATAATACAAATTAAAACCACAGAGAACTATCACTGCACATGTATTAGACTAACTATAAATACATTGTAGAAGACTGGCAACACCAATCTCTGGTAAGAATGTTAACCAGAATGTTGGATCTCTCATACACAGCAAGTAGGAATGAAAATAGTGTTATCTGCTAAAAAAAAAAAAAAAAAAAGTCTAGTAGTTTCTTATAAATTTCACCACATATCTACTATATGACTCAAGAATCCAACTTCTATGTATTTAC